>NW_027112597.1:521802-547705 GCF_000696795.3 Halyomorpha halys
TTTATAAGAAAAAAACAGTAAAATTAAAATTAATAATAAGTACTATAACTTATCCATTTACGATATATAACAATCAACAAAACCAAATTCTGTAAGTCTCAACGTGAACTACCCCTTCAAGATGAAAAGTGTTTGTTTTTTTTTAAATTACTTTGTTTAAAATATTGGTTAATTCATTACAAATAAAGCAAATCTTAGCTTAATAACTTCATACTGCATTGATTTATACTGCAAATTATAAAATATTTAAAGCTGAAGATCTAATTTTGAAGGACAAGAGCAGGTTAGAATGAAAACAAAGTTAATAAGTATGTTACTAAGTAATATAACTAATAATATATTCTTAAAGAATTCACAAAAGAAAAGTAAAGATTAAAAAAATATTTTTTTAATAAAACATTAATAAAAAAGTACTTAGAACAATAAGAGCGCAGTTCTTACAAGTAAAACAACTGATCTATTAGGATAATTAAACAATAAAGCTATCTCGGATAGCTGCAACAATGGCAGTAAAAATGCTTACCTTAATGAAACTAATGGGTATGGTTTGTTTAGACTTGCTATAGTGTCTGGCGACTTTGTACACTGTTTCAGGAATATACTCCAATACTAAATTTAAATAGACCTCATCTTTCTAAAAAGAATCAAACAATTATTAATGAAAAATAAATAACAGATTTCATAAATTTAAATACTACTTTTAAAATCATTGTACAGCATAATTTTCCAAATACTTTCACACTTAGGAAAATTAATATCACAAAATTACATGAATATGATTAACAATTACATGAAATTACAAAATTACATGAACACATCATATATTGTAATACGTATGAAAATATAAAAAAATGTATGTAGCATATCTTTACATGCTATAGCAACAGAAATACAAAACTACGAATATTACTACCAAAACCTAAACAACTCTGTTTAAACCAATGAAAATAAAAAATCAATAACCTTTAATAGACAAAATAAAACTGATTATCACAACAATCCAACAGAGTATGAATTAATTCCAATGTTACAGAACAAGGTGGAATATAAGGTTTTTGAATTCATTAATAAAGATAAATGAGACAAAGAAATTAGAAGATTTGTTTTGTTTTTTTCGGCCAAGGCTCCCATTGAAGTCCTATACTGCCTAACCATGGTTGGGGTCAAAGTTTTTCATTTTGTGGGACCACCACTCAATGAAAAAAGTCAAAGCCCAAGGCCGGATTCGAACCGGCACTGCCAATAGACATCAAATTGATAAGACTGTGTCTTAACCATTGAGCTACAGGCAGTCCTTAAAAAGATTAAGTGTTTTCTTAAAATTATAGCAATCAGAGAGGTGTGTGTTATCCCAGTTGTTTATTTATTTATTCTTAATTAAAATGGAGAAATGTCATTTCTTAATGAATAAATAAATGTAATTTCTTAAATCCATAATAATGTACAAAAACAAAATATTGCTCTTAACTCTTCCTTTGGCTGTTTAAAGCATTTACTTTCTATTTTTAAAGAAAAATCCAATTACAGTTTTTTTTTAATTCAACAAAGCATGTAGATATTAAAAATGAATAAAATTATTAAAAGAACTAGAACTTATCTTCATAGGCACTTCAACCCGGTGGCAGGTCTCCCCTACATCAAGGCGTCGCCTACTCTATGTTGTGCAATAGTCTACTACCAAGCTCTAGTTTTCAGAAATGTATGTACTTCACCTTTAACCTCATCTGCCCATCTCGGTATTGGCTGTCCTCTCATTATTTCCCCTTCCACATCCCCAAACAATAATTTCTTAATGGATCAGTCATCACACCATCCATTCTTGTTACATGTCCAGCCCGATACAGCCTCGAGTTTCATATATTGTACCACATCCAGTTCCTTGTAAGACAAGTACAATTCTGCATTGTGCCTAAGCCTATCTTGGTTGCCATTCTTGACAAGGTCAAACATTCTTTTAAAAATTGATAAGGGCCAAGACTCTGAGGCATAAGTTAGTACTAGCCTGATAAATGTTTTATACATAGTGATTTCACAGTAAATAGTCAGACCCAAATAACGCCTATTTGGTGCAGTAATTCACCTCTGTACCTCTGGGCTCGGCTTACTACCTGCACAAACTAGGTACCTTAAATGACAGGTCATGCCTGCAAAATTTAATTACGAGACTGAACTAATAGTGACCGGACATCCTTTTTTTTTCATAGGATTTACTGTTATTGAATTCCTTGTACTAGTCCTCTTGAAAGTACTCCTAAAAGTACTCTATGTATGTTTGTGAAAATACAGTAATATTCTTGACTAAAAAAAATTGAACTTTCCTCACTTTACCTCATCTATAATAATCCAAAACAATGGTACATAATACATTTTGCTGATAAGAAATTTATTTAATCGAAATTGCTAAATCACAGTGATCTGCAGACAAAGATCACATTTTTTGTGCCTGAGCCTTAATTCTAGTCCAAACTAACTGAGAAAAATTCATATATTATCATTTTTCGTTTGTGTGACATGAAAGAGACTTTTAAAATCACTTCTAGAGCAAATGTATTTCACTACGTTATTCAGAAAATAGACTCAAATCCCGAGGTAAGTTTAAAAATCCCAGTTAATTTTTTTCAACGTGAAATCAAAAGGAAACAACCAAAGATGATATCACCTTTTTCGACACTCGGTCGAATTTTCATTACATTTGAATGAGCTCTGGCTCTTAAACCTTGCAACTGACAAAAAAAAGTATTTCAAATTTGCAGGACTTTTTTTTAATAGAGCCTACATTTTTGAGATTAAAAAAAAAGTTTTTTTTTTTTACGTTTCCTGAAATTAGTGCACTACGTACAAGATTGAAAAATATGTAATCTTGTTCAGGACTAAAAAAAACAAAACATATATAATAGATTAGAAACAACCAAACATGGAAAAGATATCCAGAACGTTGCTAACAAATGATGAATAAAAAATATTTAAAATTGCTTATAAAATATCTGTACTGATAAATATACAGGATTTAAATACATATTCTTAATTTTTCAAGAGACAAAAAATAAAGTTAAAAAAATTCTGCATAAAAACTTATCCGTTCAATAAGTTTTAACCAGGATACCATCATAATATACAATTTCTCATACATTTAATTTTCAAGTTTGTTAATTTTTTTTTAAGTTTGACTATGTACTTAACTCAACATCAACATTTTTTGGACTTAAATCCTTTATACTTATCAGAACAGATAAATTGAACCTAATAAAATGTAAATTTAATTTTAAATACTTAAACTGCAGGAATGGGGAATGAGTAAGACTAAGGTGAAAAGAAATATAGGATAAGGAATATCAGCAAGAGAAAATATTATAAAGCAACATTTAGAGAAGAATGAACAGCCGCAACTTAGCAACAAAGGCAAATCTTAATGTTAGCAAACTTTGTCAGAGATTCAAAGTAGCCATAAGAAAAAAAAAAGAAATCAAAATTGTTTTCATTTCTGAAGTTATAAATAAACAAGATATGGATGGATAAAAATAAACTGCTTATCAAATCAAACCAGGTAAAGGAACATAATTAAGTTTTACTAATGGTTATTTAGAAAAACATTTGTTAAAAAAAATATTTAACATCAAAAACCAAAAACAGATGCTGTAATGGAAACTGGCTGAAAACAGCATGGAATTTGAAGAAACAACTCAAGGAGTGACTAGTTAGATGTGAATGTGAAAGGAACTTTAAGCAATTCCACTGATACACCCACCCCTGGATAGACCAGAATGTTTCACATCAAGAGCCACAACAATGTTAGAATATTGTTAGACAAGAACAGAAACTGTTCCGAATAAGCCAGACCCCTCTGTTAGTAGGTTAGTATTTTTCCTCACTTGTTATATATTGCTCAATTTAGTCTGCTCAGTGTTTTTACAGTAGGCTGCAACAGTAACCTTTTGTGTGTCCTTTTGGAAGAAACTCTATAAACAAAGTTCCTTTTTAAATCAAGATTACAGTGACAATGATTTTGATATCTCAAACTATGATTTGTAAGGGATTCTGAATCTCTAGTCTCTAGGCACGAGGACATCCACATGTTACCTCTGAAAGTCATGTTATGATACTGTTTTGTTCAAGAAAAGGTTCACATGGACTCTTCTCAATCAGCATCATCAACTTCAGTTCAAGTCTTCAAAAGTTTGCCACCCCCATTTACTTTTAGTATCATTATTATTTTTCTGTTTTTAACAACAAACCTCATATCTGGCGGGGTAGGTTATGCGCTAGTCACTGAATGCACACATAACAATTACAGAATTGAAATTGATAATTGCTAATAAGCATAAAATAGATGGGTAAAAACACTTGTGCTACTAAAACACAAACATATCTTCAATAGTTTCCATCAGCATTGCATCATTACTTTGTGAATAAATGTTGTACAATACATAACATTCTTGTGAGTAATGTACCATTGTATCTCCTAACTGTATCATGATAAAAAACTGATGGGAAGGATTAACAAAATTTTGGCCTTGATCTTCAGATTTTGAAAAGGGCCAAGAAAATAAGTGACACCAGCAGAATTTTGCAGGAAAAAATTAATAAATAAGCAGAAGAAAAATTAACCTACATTCCCTTGATCTTTCCGGGATGTAGATGTTACTCCATACATCTGAGAGAAGAAAAGCAAAAATATTATGTAAAATAAAAATAAATAATCTCGAATAAAACTTAAAAATATAATATAGAATGAATAAACAATTTTACTTACCTTATCTCCACTAGAATAGAAGAAGTATTTTAGCTTTACTATGTTACAATGTTCTAGACGTCTCATTATTTGCAATTCTCGATTCTGAAAAATATATGTTCTAATAAAACTAAAGTAACAGAAAATGACAGCAGCTCACATAATGATTAGAAAACAGTATATATACTAACAGTTTAAAGTTGGTATATGTAAACAGAATTATTAGCTGATGTAATCAATTTATTAAATTTTATAAGCCGCTTAATAGATTTAAGTATTATATTTTGCATGTTTGACAACATGAGAGGCAATATCTAGCACCTCGTATGTTTGACAACATGAGTGGCAATATTTAGTGCAACATACAAGATCTCCTCAAATGATCAGTTTCTGAGAGTGAACAGATCACGATCTATGAAATATGGACATCTAATCCTATTAAAGGTATACATCTACTCTAACTTAACAAGTTATCAACAAGTGTTACATTAATTTGTCATTGAAGGTTTTGAAATGTACTGGAAAAGTGATAAAATAGAGTGATTTAACTGAAATTAATGACCTGGAAAGAATAACCGGTAAAAAGTTTATAAATTGTTGGATGTGAGGGGTAAATTTACATTTAAGATTGTCCTTGAGGATGGAGAGGTAGACCAAGTCATTGAATATTTAAAGAAATAATAAGCAGTGTTTTGAGACTCAACTTCATTACAAATTATTCCATTTAAACAATAAAAACCAGTCTCAAACAAGTGAAAAGATTGTATATAAAACATGTTCATCAACTTGAATCTATCAAACACTAAAGCAGACTGACAACAATGATGGTGAATAATACAAGGTGACATGATACAAGGAGACCAAATCCACCATCAGAGGCAGACAAAATTAGTCAAAGATTCTGAACAACCACTCCACTATACAGTGAACATCTATCAATATAAAAAAATAAATAAATCTGTAACGCTATAATCATAGAAGGGTTGGGGATGCAGTACTTCATAAGGAAGTACTGTTGCTAGACCAATGGTTGTGCATTGTACGAGGTGATTTGGTCAGAATCATGCTAGACTGGGAGATTTAGATTAGACCTAACAATAAGTAATAGTATAACTAACATTTGACAGAATAATCCATAAACAATGGCTGTTTGCTTATCATCGAGACTGTATAAATCCACTAACAATGACTGTTGTTTTATCACCAAGTGCGGAATAATCCATAAACAATGGTTGTCGTTATCCAGAGAAGAGGAATACTTTCTACACACAATAAATTTTAGTTCTCTCTTATCACAAAATATGGATTAACTGTATCAATCTTCATTGGAAAGAAATGGAAATATTCTAAAAGAACCGATATATTATTGCACTAGTTGAGGCAGTGGAGATGATATTAATTCACTAAAAAAATAAGATAGTTTCTTATGGAAAAATAGAAATATTAATTATTACAGCTGTACTATAACTGACTAATCTATCAACATCAAAGGTATGTCCAGACGCAAAGTTGTTGAAAATTAGTACAAAAAATAATACAGGAAACAAAATAATTTGGATTTAAAGACAGAGTTTTGGAACAGAAAGCTGAGAATAAATTGAAATCAAGTGAGGCACACAAATCAAGAACATGATGTCCAATTCAGGAACAACCCTGTCAGTAATGATGTGAATGAATATCTTGCACAACTTAAAGAAGGGTACATCCAGTAGACAAATTTCCCCCCAAAATTTATCTCGAATGAAACTCAATTTGACACCAGGTCACAAAGTGATGAGTTACTGTTCTTAAAGTTATAAGAAGCTTATAGAACATCATCCATAGATACCAATGTTCCAAATGCACCTTTTCTGTATCTCGAGTTCATCACACTCAAAATTTTAGTCAGGTTCTATCGAATAGCAGAAGAAATGTTTGCTAGAGCTAACCATTAAGCTTTTAGACAATTTATTCAACAATATTTGATATTTTCATAAAAGCATTTCTTCCAGCCTTCCAGTCTGGAGGACAGACTAGTTTTGTATTGGACCCTTAGAATAAATATTGAACATCCCTTTCTAGCTAGTTATCTATAGCATAACCCATCCTATCCCATATAGAATAATATATTATAAAATAATATTATAAGTAGAACTTGCCTTAAACCTTTTGTCCTGGAGAACTTTTTTAATAGCCACCATTTCATTGGTGTCGCAAAGCTTTGCTTGATAGACAACACCAAAACTTCCATTGCCAATGACTTTTGTATCAGTATATGATACTTCTAAAGGCCGGTCTGGTCCTTGGCCAGGCGTCGCCACAACAGTAGTCACCTTATTTCCATCTTTACCTATGAACAAAAAATATTAATTATGACACAGGTACACATATAAGTAATGCATAAATAGCTGATGACAAGTAAATAAATAACATATCAAATGTTGAGAGATGAAAAAAATTTATATAAGCGTTCAAAAAAGAACAGTTATTTTAACTGAAATAAATTGGTATGCCATCAGGCAGATTATGAACAAAAAGCTAAAAGAATAGAGTACATTTATTCTCTTGATGCTAAACATCATCCAACAAAGAACACTCACTGAAATGAAACCAATCATATCTTCTCCTATCATAATCAACCATTTTTCAGAGAAAAAATAACTAGGTACTGTACGAGATGTGAAAGTAAAACTTCTAAATTATAAAACTTTGAATACTCTCTTATCAACAATTTTCAAACCAGCAAACTAACAATTTCTACAAATAGCCTTCATAGTCAAAGCTATTAAATCTGCTCGTAATAATACAGCTAAATTTACATCAACTTGAGGGTATAACCTAAATTCTACTTACACTTTTAAACATGTCAAGTGAACATATGGTGTAATGATTATTTTAATGATATGTTTACTATAAAATACCATTTCTAAAATTCTGAACTTAAGAAAAAAATAAAAGCTACACTTCATTTTACTCATTTGAAATTTGATTAGTGAATTTAAGAAAGCATCAACAATACCCAAAAATTGGGTATACATATTTACCATACACACAAACAAACATATCAATAACTAATTTTAATTAAAAATTTAGAAAAAAAACTTCATTTTTTAATTAATTAAAAAATATTTTAATCAAGTTGTGATAAACACATTACACTTATATTTTCCTTTTTAAAAGAAAATTGGTACTATTTACAATTAATGTAACACAAGTTTAATATATAATATGTACATTTCTATTTCCTCTAAAATGCCATTACAGATAATAATCTAACAAGGATTATAATCTACATTATAAATTAATGAGGTGTATAAAATGAATATAAAAGATACAAAATAGTCAAGATTTCCTTGAAATCACATGAATAAAACAATTTTAATATTATACTAGCAGCTTCACTAGTCAATCCCTGATTAACTTAGACCTAATGGTTGGGTTACACATTGCCAGTGGCTTGCTAGAGAGGATTTGATTAAGTCACTAATGGTGACTGTTATTGTGGATGACTGATGTTTTACCATTCTCACATTGTTACTAGTGTGGAACAGTCCTGGGATTCTGTGGATATGTAATGTGTGTTAATTTATTTTCAAAAGAATGATATACTGTACTGATTGTCTTTCAATGAGCAGTGAGTTTAAGTAATTTAGTTTTGAGTGATGAGCTCTTAGAAATATGTGCCCAAAAGAAAGAACGAAAAATATAGATTTAATCATGGAGTAAAAAAAAAGAATTAAGGAGAATCAGCGGCAATAATCAGAAGGCTTCAAAAAAGTGATCAACAGAATAGAGAACTCTGATGAGGCTAATTATATTCTGTTAGAAGAAATGTTGTTTATAGGAAAGCCTATAATTACTTGTGATGGAACTTTAATGCTCAAAGCTCTAGCAGTCAGGCCAAAGCTAGAGATATAACACGAGATTTTTAAGCTCTAGGAAGAAATTGAAGAATGTTCCATGTTTCTAAATTTTGCATTTAAATATGCAATTAAATAACTAACTTGCTCTACTGAAACATCCGAGGCAGGCTGGCATGAAGCGTTGGTGCATAAATCTGCCAAATCATCCAAAAATGGTATGTTGAATCTAACTAAAAGAGCAAGAATATTAGAGGCTCATTACCACAATATTTCTAAGAGAAACATGACAACCAGTCATTCAAAAGTAATGCTTTAAGTACAAATAAGGGGACAGTGTTATTACATGTTTAACTGATGATTAAGAGACTGAGAGACTGTGAGTATAAATTTCCATCTCCCCTACCACACATGGACATGTACAGGTCAGACTGAGAGACTGTGACTATAACTTTACATCTCCCCTACCACACATGGACATGCACAGGTCAGACTGAGAGACTGTGAGTATAACTTTCCATCTCCCCTACCACACATGGATATAGAAGGTCAGACTGAGAGACTGTGAGTATAACTTTCCATCTCCCCTACCACACATGGACATAGAAGGTCAGACTGAGAGTATAACTTTCCATCTCCCCAACCACACATGGACATGTACAGGTCAGACTAGTGAGTCAGATTATAGACTACAGTAATCAGATTTTATTTTTTACTAAAAATTAAATAAAATTCAAATAATACAGTCCCAAAATAGCCAACAGATTAAAGGTATTGATTTTTTAACTATTCTTGAAAGGCAAAACAATCATCAAGGTTCTTAAGCCACATGATATTTTAACTAGTATGGACAAAGTTGTCATCTAACCACCATCAGATCTATATCTTGACTAAAGTTAGAAACTCATTTTTTTAAAGGAGAAAAGGACCAGGAAAATGTACTTCAAATCATGACTTCCATTTTGACTAACTCCACTAATTTTCAATTAAGAGAAAATTTAGTTTGCCAAGGAATAGGTAGCACACTATCTGAAAAGATATCTTTTTATAAAATATACTCTCAGCAAAAAACATGACAATACCTAGACAAAATTTTTAATTAGCAGAGGTATTTTAGAGCATTAGGTTTTATACTGTATAAAAACAAGCTTATACACTCAAAATATTAAAATCGAACATATTCTTAATCAAAATAAGAAGTTTCTTTAAAAAAAACAAAACAATATAAATCAATTTTTCTTTTGAACAAAATTTAAATTTTATGGACTTATATAGGCTTTGTATGTTATTACTTGATTCCTCCAATACAGGTGTCGTTAAAATTTTTAACCCCAGGAGGAGAAACCCACAACCATACCTTTCTTATAAGTTTATCACCTACATGCTGTATTGAATCAAGGTCCAGATTTCTTGTTGGTCTCTCTAGGTCAGCAATATCTGATGTGTTCAGATAATCAAAAATACATGTTGCTTTTTAAGGCTGAGCAAACCGATGAGCAAATTTACATGCATATAAGGCACTACAGACTAGATCTCTTGAATGTAAAATCATCTCCACATCTTAAGCACCATTCCTCAAGGCCCCTCTTTGTATTGGTACCAAGTCATTACGTTCCTTCAAAGAAATGCCAACACAGAGCATTGAATAGCCTCTCCGAATGTCAAAGTTTCTGATATGTATAACTGACTATACTACAGTACACTCTAGACTCTGAACATTTAAGGACAACACTCATCTTGTAAGTAGTTCCCTTCCTCTTCAGTCCAAGATTGACTAAAGCAAATCTTAGTCTTGGTCTACGGTGTTCTGGAGGGAGAAGGTGGCTTTTACAAGAATTCTTGAGCTAATGTTTGGCTCTTTCAATCTCCTAATGTTTGAGCCTGATTAGTTGAGTTTCCTGAGTATGTGCATTTCAATAAAACAGCAGTTAACAGGATTGGTGACTTCTGGAAGTCTCTGAATTTGCTTGTGTTGAATGATTTCTGGTCCCTCTGTACCCTTTGATGGTCATTGACATCGTTGAATAATGAAAACCAAGCCAATTATCGATGTAACACAAAGAATTTCTTTCTTCGTTTGAAGGGGTAATATTCTTATTTAATTATCATGGCTTAAGTGACTGATTTTCATAAAAATAAAACACAGAATAAAGAGGAAAGAGAGAATTTGATGTAAGGAGGGAGAAAAACAAGCTGAAGGTGTAATTGAATTCCATTGAGAAAATCATTTAAACCTGTTTGTTGAAAAATATTGAGTATGAGTAATATGACTAATCCTAAATATCTCTCATATAACAAATCATATTACTGAAAATAAAATAAAACTTGGATCAAGCTCTAAATCTAAAGATTGGTAGATATTGTGATTATTTTCACAAGGAGTGTATTGTACTCAACATTAAGATTGTAAGGCAGTTATAAGATAACAGACTTTGAATCTACTAAGGAATCCTTATGAAGTTCACATATGCAAATGAATTACTTCAATGCTGGTTTGATATTTTCTTTTCCTTTCTGGAGCCATTTCAGCAGCTAGATTTTGTTTGTTTTGACTCATTTTAATTATAATTTATCTAGGGGCACTTTTTTTTCCCGATACTTTTAATCAATTTTTTTAAATTACAAAATTAATTAATGTTAAAATTATTAAACAAATATAATTAAATTACAAAAAAAATATTTTAAACACAAAGATCAGATGAAATGGTTATATAGGTATGTGTGCAATATAAGCTGTACAACTATATTGCCTTATCCTACTTTTGGCCACTTAAAAATTGATATAAACACAAACACGATACATACCACATTGTTAAAAAAACATTTTAGAAATAAATGTTCTTACATTCATGATAATATTATCTTTTTGGGCATTTTCTGAGGAGATATACAAATCAAGAAATATTTAATTTTTTGTCTACATTTTACATTATATGCTCAATATAATGTACTTCTAACAGTAATTATTTATTTATAAACATGGGAATTGATTATACAAACCCCCCCCCAAAAAAAACAACAAATTGAGTTCAAAACACCAAAATGTAGGACTAATAAATATCACTATGGGCCCCTCAGACTAACCTACCGCTTAGAGGACAGGCTAGTAACCCAGAGGTAATCAACCTGCATGATACCTCGTATAAGTGAGAAAATCAAAATTAATTCCATGGATCTACCAGGAAATAAAAGGTCAAAACCCTCCTCATCCTAGCCCAAATTAAAACCAGTACCACTTTTTACTTACTATTAAGACCTGAGCCAGCAAACAATTAACTAAAGCTAACTGATAATGCACCTTAGGAGAAATAACACCTATCATTAAAATGAAATATTATTACACACATCTTTTGATTTCAATACTTTATTTTTTTTTTCTTACAAACTTGTCTGGTAAACTTGGTATTAGTGGATCTGAAGTTAATTGGAGAGGTTTTGGATGCTTTTATTTGCATAAAATTCTGATAATTTTTCTAGAATGCAATTCACATTGTTAAAAATCTTATTTTCTAACTTCAAGAGCTTCTAGAGACAATTAGTCAACAGAAGTATAGTAAACAATTTCTGGAGGCCAATTTTATTGAATTATCTTCTATAGGTGTCTTCTAAAAGCTCAGAATAATTTCTTGTATTTCGAACTTCTATAACATAACTATTTTGCCACATTTATAAACTTCTTTCAATATATTCTAATTTATTTTATTTTTTAACTATAAATATAATTACTTGATTAATTAAAAATATTATTTGCAACCATCACGAGAGATATTTTTTTCACTTTTGGGATAACTATTCAGGAAAAAAACTGGTTTTGATAAAACAATATCAATTCAATTTGAAGGATGAGGTGAGGCAGTTGTTTAACTAACCAAAGTTTGAAGAGCTTCATCTCAAATTTTGTGGCAACAGTTTAAAACGTCAGATAATAAAATTTTGTTAGATCATTTTGCAGTATACCTTTTGCATCCTATTTTTTGTAAGGCATCATTTTAAAATTATAAATGCGCGTTGGTAACTAATCACGACTTTGCACTTACATCAATGTTTTTCCAAAAGTGGTATTCTAAAGCCTAACATATATAAAAATCACTATATACCTCTGATACTTAAAAAATATCACTTTCTTAAATAAAGCTTCTTCATAATATAACTAATATAAATGAAAAAGGTAAATAAACACAAACTTATTAGTAATTATCATTAAAAAGAAGCTAATAACATGAATGATGATAAAATTATCAATATTTATTTAATAAATTAAATAATCAATACATTTATCAGTAACCTAAAAAATAATGTAAAACCCCAAGTTCAGGAATATGAGTGATATTCAAGAGCTTATCATATTACCCCACAACTAGGAGAATTATAAGTCTTACTTTGTTACCACCACTCAAGCAGTATAATATATATAGCAGGAAAAAACATTTGGAACAATTTTTTTGTTTGTTAAACCTCAAATATATATTTGCTGAGCGATAAGGGCATTAAGTTTAAATAGTCTTGGGTTGAAAGAGCAGACATTCAGCTTTCAAATTGTTGTAGTAACATATGAATTTGGATAAAATACACAGGAGTTATGAACAATTATATCAACAATGGACAGCGGTATAAAAAAAAAATTCGAGTAATCGTGCTCAAAAATTTTTAATTTCTTCAATAAATGGTCTTTAAGGGTTTCAAGCAACACTAAAACCAAATATCATTTGTCGTATCATAAAAAAAAAAAAAAAAAACTTCGCCTACTTTACTTGAAGGCCCTTCACTCAAGTCTTCATAATTTTTGAGAATATAAAATTATTAGTCATATTTTTTTCTTAATTTTCAGAAAGAAACAAATCAATTGGCATTCAGAAACTTTAAAAAATGTATATTTTCTGAACTAGGCACCAATAATGTTTAACTTTTTTTCTATAAACTCAGGATTTCAATTGTGAAGGACGTTCCCAGGAGGAAACTGAACACTTAGAAAAAAAAAAGTGTGTAAATCGGTTATGAACTTTGGGAGATCTTACATAAGTAAGAAACAAACATAACATTTTTATTTATATAGATATCTGACACCAAATTTACATTGAATATAGCAAAAAAAAAAAAACTGATGCCCACCACCACCTGACAAATAACCTATTAATGTTCCCACAGGTAACAAGGTTGGTGACTCTTAGTTTAACAGATTTGGTCACTTCTGTAAATTGTAATTTGTAAATTGTCATTCCTTCATCTCAATCCTGAGTCTATTCAAGTTTTAGTTTAATTTATGAATTTTAATTTATTTTAAATTCTTGTTTTCATTTAAATTGTTTCAAATTAATACCAAACTTTTGGCAAAAGGAAAATTAACATGTCATAGAGGTATAGTTTAACTGTTTATTGGGTCAAATGAATGGGTGGAGGAAAGAGAGTCAGAAAGATATAATATTCGATTCTGAAGCATAGCTTCTTCACTCACATATTTCCTTATATTAATTTTAATGGTGGTCATATTCTATGAACTTTGTCTAAATGCATTAAATGGTGTAGCAAGTACGGTGGTGGTAAGAGCAACACAAAAGGAGATTTTCCAAATTTTTATCCTAAACTAAGGATTTTTAAATTCTGAACAACATATTTAAAAGGAAAAAAAAATCTGCTAATGACTTTAAAATAGGAACCTCTAAAAAATGTTATTTTTTCAATTCCTATCCTAAACTCCTGAAAAAATTTAAATTGGGTGATGAAAAAATTCACTTATTCAGAATTTCAGGTGCTAATTAAAGCATGGATTATTTTCCCATAATCTACTTGTCAATCCAAACATATTAGGAATGGAATGAGCAGTATCCGAAAATTTCAACAAAATTGCAACTCTGACTGGCTCATCATCAATGTGGACATGGACTAATTTCTTGAAATTAATAAACAATATTGATCCTTTTATTTAGATAAAAAAATTTTTTTTTTAATATAGGATGTTTTATTACAATGTATTTTTTGCCTAGATTCCCCTCCTTACCTCTATAGAGTGATAAGATGCTAATAAATCATAACAATTAGTATCATTACCAAGTGATTGTGCCACTAAATATTCAGTTAATTGTAAACAACTCACAACAACAATAAATTAAAAAAACTTTAAATTCTTCACATAATGCATTTCTTCACTTACCTAACCCTCCTAATAAAATAAAAATAAAAACATGTATGCTCGAATCAGGAAACTTAAAAATTATAACTAGTCTAAAAAAAAAAAAGTTAGCAGTAGTTAAAAATTTATATATTGTAAAGTTCTTACATTTTTAGTTCATAACTAGAACCCTTTTAACTTTCCATATAATGAAGTTTGAAAGAGAAACAGAAACTTGATCACAATCCACTAAGTTGTATAAAATTATTAGGTTGTAAAATTAAGTCAGTTCAGTTTGAGGTAATAAACATTTAAAAGTTTGTTCTATCATAGCACTGATTTAATGAAAAATATTAGTTTTTTCAACTTAACTTTAAAAAAATAATGCAGTGAATTTTATTTGATAAGAATTATGGAGAGAATTTTGTATAGACATAAAAGCCTTAGGTCTTAAGGCTTTTTATTAATGTAAAAAAAAAAAAACTTTCTTATGAGATAATTTCATTATCTATCGTATTTTTAAGTAAAACATTAAGCTGATTGAATCAATAACATTAATATGTTAAAAAATATATATGATAATGAAATACACATACATACTTTTGAAAAATATAACACTTATACTGAATAATATAGTTAAATTTAAGATAATTACAATAATTAAATTATATAAAATATATTATAACTATAATGATAATCTTACTGAATAATGAACTTTAATTTAAGAAAACTAAATAATAAATAGTTTTAACTGTGTTAAATAAAATACTTACAACTATAATATAAACAAATGTACATACGTTTGAGTGTGTATATCACAATAAATGAAATTAAAAAACAAGTAGTAAAAATAGTTCTTATTTCATCAATCTCAGATGGAATAATCATCCGCTGTCAAAATGGAAGATAGATTATCAAGTGAAAGCAAACAATTCTTATAAATTAAAACATCAATTTATAAAAGTTGAAAAGTAATTCTAAAAAATTTAAAATTTATACACCTAAATTAACCTAATTTCTTATAATCATAAAATGGGGCATGAATGAAAGCAGTAAGTACAGAATTTGTTAAGCGAGTTCTACAATAATTATATAAACCCATTTTATAAGTCTAAAACATTCATCAAAATATCATTTACCTTTACAACCGAAAAATAGGAAACTTAATTTAAATAACTGATAGCTATAATAAGAGAGGTTAGTCATAGATATACGAACTCAAAAACAAAAAAAAAAAAAAATAAATAAATTAGAAAGGAGCAATCACTAGAAGTTACAATTAATTATTTAAAAAAATTGGGACCTGAAAACTTTTAACAATTTATGTTTTGTATGCAAGTGAATTCCCATCATTCTTATCTACAACTAGGAAACATGCAGGTGAATCATAATATAAAAATGTGCATGTCCTGATAAACCAGTGCATACAATACACAATATTAGGTCAGTGATACAATACAAAATAGAAACAGAACAAATAGCCGAAAAATGTTTAATTAAAAACACAATGGGCTAATTAATTAAGATTATAAAATCACAAGGACACGAGTTATTTCGTTAACAGAATATTAAATAAAAAATATTATCTAACTAAACAATATGTTTTCTCAAAGATGGATTTCGACAAACACATAAATGTGAAATATTTGATGTTAATAATATATTTAACCAAAAAAAGTTACCAAACAAAAAAAAAAAGGTTAGAAGGCATTTAATCCATAAGGTGCATGCTCGCTATGGTCACTACCCTAACCCTATCTTATAATTAGCACAAGTAGATATAAAATGAATCTTCCTTTCATATAATCTGCAAAAATATAAACATCACCCAAACATTTGGTCGAAAATGAAGTTCACAAAATCTTATGGAAGAAAAATTGAAAATGATTATTTATATCCTTAAGATAAGAAAGATTTTTAACAGAATGGACTAAATGATGAAAGGTGCAAAAACATCTTACAAATGGATGAGTGTCAGCATTTGATTAAATAAGTGTTGAAAATTTGTCCAAGAATCATATAAATAAGAAATATGAAGAATTAGAATGGTGGTTTACAGATTTAGAAAATGGGAAGAAAAAAAATGACAAATAATTTAATCCCCAATATTAGTTATTCCCACTAGGCTATCACTTAAATGAAGGCTAGGAAAGCAATTTAAAATTTTACAATGAAAAACTAAGCAATAACCATCCCTATAATTGTTAACAGAATAGAAAATTTACTTTTTCGGATTTTTTTAAAAGGATTATTTTTTTAAATGCGTGGCAACCTAATAGATCACTTACAGACACATAATTTATTTAAAAGAAAAAAAGAGAAAGTGGATACTAAGGAGTGATTATAAAAAATGCAAAACATTATATATTTATTTAAACAAATATACGATAAATTCAAGAAGATAGTTGGTCAATAAAGCCTGATTTATGTATATTTTTTTTAGTTAACTCACTGCCTGAAGGTGAACACTGCCTTTTTCATTTTTAACTATTATTTCCAATAAACATCTGATTAAACCAAATGGGAGATCAAAATAAGCTTAATTTTAATAAAACTTAAATTAAGTAAGTATTGTTTAACAATTAATTATATAATGGAATCATTTCTAAAGAAAAAACTTGATTTAAAACAAACAAGAAAATTCTAAATGGGTTCAACTAACCATAACCAAGCAATAGGTTCACATTTACATAAAAAAAGTCTTAGTGAAATGATAACTGGATACTCAACCACACAAGTATGAATATGAATATGCCTAAAATTGTGAGCAAATGTAAGAATTTGGATGTGTGAATGTAAACAAATTTAATGGCTTTAAAATGTTAGAACATTTAAAAGTGGTTAGTGCTAAGATACAAACGACACATCAGGTCATTGATTTATAATAAGCATTCTTTTAATATACCAACATTATCAACAAAAAAAAAATAATCATACGTATAATTAATTTCCAAATTGAAGAATAGCAAATAACTTTAGCACCATACATAACACAACATTGAATCAATAATAAACACAATATTAGAGACCAACTTTTATAAACGTGCTACAGACCAACTTTTATAAAAGTGGTGCTAAGTGACTTTTTAGTAAAATTATTTGATAATTAAATAAAATTAGTTATGTTAATATGATAAATTTAATTTCAATTTTAAGTTTGTTGTTTTAATGAAAAATCTTACCAATCCACAGGTAATTAAATGTAAGTAAACACAGATCTCTCAATAACTAATGAAGTAGTTACAATTATACAGTTTAATCTCAAATATATTATTAAAAATCAATGTTAAAACTAAATCAAGTGAAAAAAAGGAACAATGGAATTTATAGTTAAACTTACTTTACAAAATTAATGGTTTGAAATTTATTAGTTGAACAATAACAAAATTAATTAGTTTGGAAAACAAAGCTGATTCTTAATAAAAGCAATGTTCATTACAGACCTGAACAAAAAGTATTTTAATTCCTATTTTAAAATGCCAAGTGTTTTGTGTTTTCAATTATCGGATATTTGATTAGTTTACACAAAGGCATTTGAAATAAAGAAGTGTCTACAAATTAATTTATTTTTTTATACCTAATTAAAACAAAAATATCTCACAAAACTGGAGAATGAAGTAAAAAAAAAAAACCGATTTGCAATATAAGTAAATTTAATTTTTAAGAGTCTCTGTTAAATCAATAGGTTAATAGAATAAATTTAATGCAATATTTAAAAAAAGTCAAGGTTCCTACACTGAACCAAGCATTCTTTTCCGACTCAAGATGTAACAATCCAGCCAAATGGTGTTTGAAACAGATTAAAGTGGAAAGTTCTGGAGCAATCCTTTTCATTGATTTTTTTTTTTTAATGTTTTGGTATGCTGAACACAAATCTGAAATTGTCCAACAAAACATTTTTTTGGCAAATAAAATATGAGAAATCAGAAAAAATCACATTCTTGTTTTGGTTTTTGGCTCATCCTTTTAATATAAGGTAATTCTAGATAGAATAACAATAGCGATGAGAAAATTGCCTATAATTCAAACTCCTATTATTTTTTTATAATAATATGTGCTTTTTTTGTGCATGAAATAAAGAAAACCATAAAAGCATACTTAGAAAGTTAGAGGCTGCAAGTAATATAATTATAAGCTAAACGATTTTGATTTTTATAGTTTTTCTATATTAGCGGACTAAGTTGGATAATTTTAATGCTCATCACTTAAAAAAAAATAAAATAAACAGATTAAAAAAAAAAATTACACTTCAAACTGACTTAACACTTTGAGACTATAAGTAGGGTAGGTCAGTGAGGACATTCGGCCTGTGTCAGTGACCTGGCCTCTTCATGCAGAACAGCTGATCTCATATTCTCGCGCAATTATCTCCGTACCCTAAATAGTAAAGTTTTGAAAGTGATCATTACCATACTTTAAAAAATCTTTTAACTGATGCCTAGGCTGTCAGGGTTTGGAAAAATTAAGTCGCTAATACTTACTCAAGGATATTTCTATTTATAGCATAAGGAAAATGTGATGTCATACGGTTACTTTTAACAAGTCACTTTTAGTATCATTCCTATTTCCAAAAATACCACGACGAACTGGATTCACGCCCGCTCATCAAACACACTATTTACGATTAGAGATGATGATTTCATTCATTGGACACATATACTCTTAAGGAAATGACAAATGAGAATAGTAGCTCCAAAAAGAGAGAAAACAGAAAGATTAACGCACAATCTCAATTTATAAAATGTCGTGTTACATAACATTAAAAGGAGGAACAGACGTATTAAAATCTTTAGAATTAAATGTACACATCTCACCGGACAAAAATCACATGTTTGAAATAACATATTGACATTTTTTTTTGGGGGGGGGGGGGAGGCAATCCATGTCGAAGGTGATGTTCGCCTGATTATGGTGGTCAACCTATTCTAACCATGATTGGGGGTCAAGTTTTTCATTTTTTGGAACCGCCACTTGATGAAAAAGTCCACGCCCCAAGGCCGGATTAGAACCGGCACCGCCCGCAGACAGATCGATAGACTTGCACCTAACCCCTGAGCTCCGGTGTGGCCCCGTGTGACGTGTTTAAAACGTCATACTAATCCATAACGTTCCGTAATGTATAACTAAACAAATATCCGAATCAATTTACCATCAAAAGTTTAATCTCTAATAACGAAGGACTATTAGCACATCAATGAATTATTGTTACGATCCAAATTTTTAAAAGATATTAACTAACAGAGCGGTTTTAATGTCTGAAAAATGATTATTATAATAATAAGTAGAACATAAGTAATATTGGTTAGGAAATAACATAGGTTATCATGTAACCATTCGTATTGTGTATCTTTAGAAGCATGAGGTTTGCCAAATAATAAACTTAAGCTGCGTCAAAACGAAGATCATTAATTCAAGTCATACCAAGAGGCAGCTGTTCGGCCTTGAAGCCAGGTATCCTTGAATAAATTCAATTTTGAAGTGTTAAATATAAGACCAAAACTTTACTGAACGGAAAATTTATCTATTATAGAAAAAAAAGAAGAAGGGGTTACTATGTGTAGTATTATGTGTATCAAATTGCAGTACATCAATGAGACACAAAGTTACATCAACCAATATTTAAACATAATATAACAATATTATCACTTCTGAGATAAAAAATAATTTTAATAAGATTATTAATATTTCTAAGACGATTTAATTGGACCTTAAAATAATAAGTATATTTTTATTTTCTTCTAAGCAGTTATTTTTTATTTTTGCCAACTTTCTTAAACATCACACGTTTATGAATACAAATGAATTTATGTAGAATATTAAAATGAAGTCATGATAAAAGTCTTGCAGATGTTTCTACTCGACAAGCTGCTGGTCGATCACTCCGAGGCGCAGTGAGGACTGCGGCAGCTTCATCAATACCACCAATTGCAAAAGCCCATACTGTGTAAATTACCCTGCCTATAGGAACAATCCCAACGCAGTTTTATAAAAACTTAGCGATTAATAGCATACCATTGTAAAAGTGCTTTAGACATACATACAAATAAAAAAAATCCGAAAGACTAAAAAAAAAATCCACTTAACGATATAGTCTGCGTGAACAGCAAATCATTCCGAAAGTACAGAGTTTCAAATACCTCGGCTCTAGAATAACATCAATAAAAGATCAACAGACTGAGACAGACGAGTGTATAACATGGGCGAACAGAACCTTCTGCTCTCCGCCAAGAATATTGAAGCAGGATTTTGCAATATAAACAGAAAAATGAAGATAAATGACAATATAAACAAATTAGACAATATTTATACAATATACAAATAAAGGGGAATAGAGAAAAAAAATGAAAAATGCATGTTATGAGGGGGAGTAAACAGAGACCCTTCAAATGGTAGTTAAAAAATTGACAGTTGGGGGAATTTCAAAAATTTTGGAGGGGGGGGAGAGGTGAGAAGTACAAAAATTGGCTAGATTATAAATAGTTCTCATGAATAAATCTGGAATCCAAAATATAAAAATATGCAAAATAACATAAAGTTAAAATTGATGATATTGACAGTTGAGTACCTTCTTGGCAACACCCCTTAAGTTTCTAAAGTCTGCATTTACATTTCATCCCATTTTAAGGCTTGTGCTTCCTAAGGATCCTAACCGTCCACTGACATACAAAATAATTATTAATTCCTTTTAATATGAAATGTATATCGCTAATGAGCGTTTTCTATTCAACATTCAATATTACATAATATATAAAACATCAAAACCCACTTCACAGCAGCACAAACACTAGCTTTCGTAGAATGGCTCAACGTATCTAAAACCGAAATAGGGGAATAATTTACAATACTTACATACCAAAAAGTGTATGTAATACCAGCAAAGTTGTCCTGGGAATAACCGACGATCCATCTTGGAATAGTGTGGCTCAGAAAACAGTAAGATAAATCAAGGAAGGAGCGACTCTTCGTAACACTACCAATTCACTAAGTGTCCTAATTGCACTAAGTTAGAACATTCTTATACTGTATGTACAGCCTGCATTAATTTTACTTTATTTTTTGAAGAACAATATCCTCACAGAATTGGGATTTATTACTTTTTAACTCTTTACACTTTATATACGAGTTATTCATAAGTCAAAATAAATTTTTCTTGTCATAAATTGTTAAATAGAACACATAATAGAAGATTGGGCATATGCTGTTGAAGTATAAGGAGGCACCAAAGAACGAGAAGTACATTTTATTGTAAAATTTGATGTAAAATAGTCATATTACGTATGTAAATAGATTAATTAGGTAACACATAAGATTAAATTAAAAAAATAAATAATAAAAATAAAAATGAACGATATATAGCAAAACTTCCATTCTAGAAAATATGAATTGAATTAAACAAAGCAAAATTTGGCAAATTTATTAATCTAACTTATAAATAAGAGTTAAAGAAAGCAATAGCCAAAAGTTGTTAGTAATTAAAAGCTATTTAAAAAAAAACCGCTGCTAATTAAATAATAATAATGGTTTATTATTTAAATGTATCAACAAACAGTCGAACTTCTTAGAGAAGTTGTACTAGCAACTTTCTGTCAGACTCGTCTGTTCATCATAGTATGACTTCCCGCAGTTGGTGCCTATCATTTTCGATACATGCGTCAAAAATCCAAAAGAGGGCCCTTTAGGCCCCTATATGTACCGCCGAAGCAAGTTCTGGAACTAAGAGTTACAATGTAGCAAAAAACTAATTTTACTGGACTATGTGACCGAAGAGCATTTTCATACCAATCTTTTAGTGTTTTTTCATACCAATGTACGATATTCAGTTAGGTATTTTTAGAATTGTTCTCAGTGAATAAAAAACCACGTTAGCAGTGAAACTAAATGATTTGAAAATTAGTATGTTTGGCAAGGAATCGTTTCTGACGAAGGCGCCTTGGACACTGATAGAAACAGTGGAGAGTAAGGCCCAGCATGTAAGGGACATGGTTACTACAGCTTGCGATGTGTCTAAGGTACGCAACAAGCCAGGTGTTGGTCGCCACCCAGTCTAATAGTGGAACGAGTCTATAGCCGACAGCCATGTGCAGTACCATGCAGCGAGAGGAAGGTAATAGCGTTAGAGGCAGTTCCCGATTCCAAGCGCTCCAGGAAGAGTACAAAGCTGAGTGGTTTATGGAACTCCGGAGACTATCAAAAAGAGCTGACAACAGCGCTGGAAAAAGTTTTGTGAAGAGGCATACGAAGATACATAAAGTTTATAAAAAAGTTGAGGAGTAGAGCTACACGATCGTCTACGTGCTCTGTCCTGAGAATCGTTGTCACACTCCAATGCAGGAGAAATTACTGCAGGTAGGCACATTAACTTCATTCGAAGCTCAAGCAGTGCTGGCTAAGGAGCTTTGCGGTTTCTGGAATAGCCTTCGGATAGGAAAAGCCCCGGGATGGCGTTTCGAACGTGGCACTTAAGGTAGCGATGGAGGATAGACCGGGTATATTCTACAAAGTGTTTAGTTCCTGCTTGAGTGACGGATACGAACGTATAGTCCTGGTCCCGAAGGGTAAAGGAAAGCCAAGTAACTTTCAGCCCATCGACGAATATGTCTTTTGGATATAGCTGGCAAAGGTTTAGAGAATATTCTGTGAAACAGGCTAGAAGAGATCACAAAAGGTGTAGGAGGTCTCTCTAGGAACCTATTTGGATTTCGCAAAGCGAAATCTGCTATGGACGATATCATTTTGGTGTTGAAGTTGGCTCGGAGGACTATCGCAGGAAAGAGAAGAGGCGCGAAGTGCTAATCACACTGAATGAAAGAAACTCCTTTAACTCAGCAAAGATGGAGCTGCATTTTGAATCCCCTTCAGTAAATGGGCGAACCTACGGACCTCGTGTAGATCATAAGGGACTATTTCAAGGACAGGACCTTGATATGTTCCACGGAGGATGGGCGGAGGAGATTCAATGTAACTGATTGGGTACCGCAGGGTTCCATATTGGGATCTCTGCTGTGGAACGTGGTGTACAATGGAGTCCTCAGACTTAAGACTACCAGAGGTTAGTATATGGGTTTGGAAGGGCGTCACTGGAAGACTGTATGTAAAGAACGATTCATGGTTTTGGCATCGAACCTTTAAATTCACCTTAATACTAATGTTATTAACGCAATTATATAAATTCAAACTAAATTCGTGATTATCAAGTATTAATGGGATACAATTTTTTTTTTATTCAAATTTGCAGTAAAACGACTCAGGATGGATGAGGTGGTAGGAGCTATAATATAGCAACGAAAATAATACTACTAAAAAAATAACATTCAATTTTATATTAAAAGTTCAATTTAAATGAAAAATAATTGTCTATTTGAAATTCTATTTCTCGGAAGATTAAAGAGCATTTAGATGGTATCAATAATGAATCATACGCTTTTTGTTAGATAACAAAATCAAGCTTTGAATCATCATTTCTGATTGATAATTTAAAAGAAAATTTTACTTTTCAGCATTATAATATTTTCAAGCTCTCTTATTATGGAACATTTTCTATTTATAAATCCGTCTAAAATAAAGATGATATAATGTTTAAATTAACATTAATTAATTACGAACTAGTCAGAATATATATATGCAACATTACATAATTTATATTAGATCACACTTAAGTACGGGAGGGAGGAGAGGTAGTGAAATTAATTAACTATGTCAAAACAATAACGATTTATTAATTAGGAGCATAATTTGAAATTATTTGTAAGAGCAAAACTTAGGTTTTGAAATGTTTCAAAACGATTAACGATTTATTTCCTAGGGAAAACTTTTGTTGTTTATTAAACAACATTTGTTCGCTGGTAATACTGCACAGAAGCAAAAAATTACATCTTGATTAATTAATAAAATTAAATATACGCATTCTTTAAATTAATTTTGTATCTTTGTTAATTATTTCAAGTTAGTGTATAGTTTATATCTAATCGGACTGATACATATGATGTGTGTTAAAAGCAACCCAATATATTTGAAAGTTGATTAAATAAAGCATGTCTTTCTAAATGAACATATCACGTGATTTAACAGATATCATTAGTTTTTTATAAGGCGTAATAGATAAAATTGAACAAAAAAAGATATTATCTTTTGTTCAACCAATCCAATTCTTTAGTAAAGGACTCGCCGGATTAAAGAATGTACACATTTGTTCATTGGACTCCACGTTCCGATAATATAAAAAGAGAATGTTCCAGAAGGAAATATCAGTAATTAAGTTAAGGATAGTTTATCAAAAGTGTAGTTCAATGTCACCAACCTCACCTCCCTATCTCAACCCGTTGTCGAGATATGATTTTTTGAGTTTTCCGAGAAACGCACAGTTTTCCTATTGAAAATCCCCATATTTTGACATGCCCAACTGAACATTCACGTTTTTCACCACCTTTACAATCTACGATGACAGCAACCAATTTGTACGAAGAAATTGCTTTATTAATCAATTATAGCAGCTGAAACAAAGCGGGCGAATAAAAATGAAATAATCAATATGAATCTTAAAAGATTTAAAATATTTCATAATTTTTTTTTCATTTTTTTTTTTTTTTACAACGCTGTAATTTTGAAGAAATATTGAAGTTGGGAAGACAAAAAATATCAGGCAACAACTACAATGCAGTGCCCAGTATATATATTTTTTTCAGATATTGTCTATTTTGTAACATTTAAGACTCAAAGCATTTTTGTCAAACCATTTTTCTTTTAATTTATTATATAATTTTTGTTCGTTTATTTTTAGGAAAATGGTATTAGATGAAAGTGGTTACAATACTGCGGTAATGAGTTCAGGTGAGTTATCTCATTCGACTAAAAGAGCTTTGCATAGATCTAGAGATAGTGGATAAACAGTGATCTCAAAACTATTAAAGATAAGGTTCAGAATATGTAACTGATACACCCAAGCTTCAAACCGACGGAGATTGCTAAATGGATTGCCATTTTAGTATTTCATTTCAATTTCTTTTTTATTTTCTAGCAACACCATCGCCCCTTATAATAATAATAATAAAATAAATAAAAAAAAAAATAACTGAAAGACAAAACATCACTTTAAATGTTTGCAGCATTTTTTAAAAAATGTATGTACGAGATACAGCGCGATTATAACTTCATGAGCCCAATCGACACAAATCAGTACCTTCCGTACTCGATATTCGATAAATTAAAACTAATCAAGTATGAATCAAGAAA
>NW_027112597.1:547960-593313 GCF_000696795.3 Halyomorpha halys
ATCAAGTATGAATCAAGAAATTTAGGTAACCACCCACGTAAAAGTTAAAAAAAAATTAAATCTACAAATATTAAATAAAATAATGTTTTAAACTACTATGTTGCTTACTGATGTTGATAACCAAACGCGGTTTAGAAAACAAAATTCTCTAAGAGGGCCCGAGGCTCCCACTTGGACCGCGATTAACAGAGATGAGATAGCAAAACGAGGACAAAAAATAAAAACAAAGATACTTGTACGTGTCTGATGTATTTGATATCCCCCCTCCCAAACTCAATATTTCTTGAGTTAAAAAACATTAAACTAGCTTCACAAAGTTGGGTGTAGCGTTTGAAGTTGGTTAAACTAAACTACTTTTATGAAATTCTTTAAGTCGTATCGCGGATAGTCATTACGTGAGATTCAACTGAGTATTTTTTTTTAATTATTCATTACTCGGCCGTTTCGCTTTAGCTGCTATCATCGCATTTTCTTCCTGCGAACTGGTCACTATCGTTGCAGGTTCCATAGATTGTGGCTAAATTGTGACGATAAAATTAATAGGATGAGCGGCTGTTAAAACATAGGTGCTTTCGAGAAACTGGTTTTTTCGCATGATTAAGAGGAAGTGAAATATTTGAATATGAAAGAATTTAAACTAGAACATATCTACACTAATCAACGATTTTTCTCCAAGAACTAAATCTGAGGATCCGATTTCGAAATACAGGTGTTAAAGAAAACATGTCAGCTCAGGCGTAAGCATTAGTAGTGGATGGGATTTGTTGAAATTTATCCAAGTCAATGTCAACAGAAATCTTTAAATCTCCTCCAATATTTTGCTAAGTCGGACAAGTTGTGTCCGAAATATGGGTATATTTTTTGTATTACTCCGTAGTAGGTAATTTCTGCCATGCGGAGTAGGAGAGAAAGGGTCATCCTATAGGATACCAACCTATTCTGACTAGAAAGAGAAGGCCGATTTTTTAATTAGTGGGATCAATGAGCGTTAGAAGTGAATCCGCCTACGGTTACGAAGGTTACGGCCTTAACCGTAAGGTAGATATTCACTCATACAGCCGAATCAATTCGTTTGAACGGTTATTAGTTTGATTTTGTTCACCATGATCGTTTGTTAAAAAAGAATTTTATAGTGTAAAAACATCAAAAATTCCCAAACCTTACAGTTTCTCAGTTAAAAGCTTCTTTTTTTTCTTTTTCTTTTTTTTTTTTTGAACAAGAGTTTGGTGTCCCTATGAAGATATAATTGTTAGCGCTTTGTAGAGGAGATTTTCACGTTCTTAAGATTTTCATTTATATAGTTTTATTTTGGTTACAATAAATAAATTAATATGTGTTTTAACTACTTTATTTATAAAATATTAACATTTACTTTAAATGTGTTCAAGGTAATAATTTAAGGAAGGCTTAACAGCTCATCTAAATCTATAAGTGATCACAAAATCGATATCATGTTCATATTCTCCATTCCTAAAAACGTATAAAGGGACCCTAACATGTTGGGGATCAAGAAAGTTAAAATAAATTGAATTGATTATTCATTATAAAATTGATATTTTCGTTTTGTACTCGTCTAAATATGTTAAATGGGACCTTCATACATTAGAAATTGATCACATTCTGCATATCCGAAAACCTAAAAATTGGTCCCTATGTGTTAGAAATAAAAAAAATTAAAATAAATCTATATGGGATCTTAAAATTGATATCAATTTTGTTTTGTACTCGTCTAAATATGTGAAATGGGACCTTCATACATTATAAATTGATCCTATTCATTTTTAAATCATATTCTGCATATCAGAAAACCTAAAAATTGCCCCCTATGTGTTAGAAATAAAAAAAATCAAAATAAATCGATATGGGAACTTAAAATCGATAGCATCGTTTTGTACTCGTCTAAATATGTTAAAAGGGACCTTCATACATTAGAAATTGATCATATTCTGCATATCCGAAAACCTAAAAATTGGCCCCTATGTGTTAGAAATAAAAAAAATTAAAATAAATCGGTATAGGATCTCAAAATCGATAGAATTTTCGTTTTGTACTCCTCTAAATATGTGAAATGGGACCTTCATACACTAGAAATTGAAGGTGGTAACAAAATAAGTAAATTTAAAAAAAAATCAAATTATTATTCCATTAATATGTATTCTACTAATTTTTTAATCGAATAAAATTATATTGGTCTTCTCGTCAATCGAATAATTTTTGCCCAACTCTGTTATTAGGAAGGCATCTTTCTTCCAAACAGCAGCAGTGGCCGAAAGCCACTGGTTATGCGTAATTGTTTCCCAAGCTCTTCAGATCCAACACCACTAGATATTTTTGTTTGGAGTGACATTTAACTAGAGGTCAATGCTAACGACCTTAATTCTTTATACAGAAGGATAAATGAAACTTGCGACCACTGCTGCTGCGGAAGAAATATGCCGAAACTCTTAATGCTCAAGGTAATAACTTTGAATATAATTTAGTACGAATGTTAATGTTTACATTTCATTAATAAAGCAGTTGGAACACATATTAATTCATTGACTATAAGCTAAATAATTAATTATTTAACTGTAAACTAAACAATTTTTCAGTAATATAGAGACTCAACAACCTGTTTAGACTTAAAACAAAATGAAACAACGAGTAAAAACGTAAATCTGAAATAGAAAAAAGTAAAATCATTCTTAATATTTTAATTTTCCTAAACCTTACTTTACGTATTTTATATTTCCTATATACACTTTTGGCTAAATCTACAGCTCCAAGGAGACTCCGAAATTTAATTTCATGACAGCGTTTACCGTCGCCACCTAGTTGGACTTATCTAATTCTAATGACCTTAAAACCAGACCAAAACACAAAAAAAAAACATTAAAAATGAGATATTGAGAGTAAATTAACAAAGATGAGTTTTTATGCACCTTAACTAACAGAAAATCGATATTTTCCGCCATAAAAACTTGTTTATTTATATGTAAATAATGTTTAATCCTGACTCTTATCATTGGCTGTTTATTCGATATATTATCACTTAAGTTTGACAAATTCCAATTTTATGGTGTATCATCGGTGTCAGCGACCTCAAGTTTAGTTACACAATTATGGTTAACTCGCCTCGTGTAATAAAGTAGAACAATTTTTAGAATTTTCATTATAAACAAAGAACTTCTTTTCTTATAATTTAGAAGAATTATACTTTTCCTTATTTTGAAATTAGTTGAAGCATTTGCCTTATTTTGTTTATGTTAGAATTATTTTGTAATTAAACAATTTATTTTTAAAACAATCTTACCCGCTTAGTTACAATATCTTATTTCCTTTTCTCTGATTAACTACACATCACAAAAATAAAGGTTTTTGTCTATAAGATTGGCACGTTCTTACAAATTTCGAAAATAACTGCTAAATATGTGTTTGGGATTTTTAAAATATCTGTTTCGGATTCAGTATCCCACGATCCTACTGTAAAAAAGTTTTCAGGCCCCTGGGCCAGCAAAGCGCTCCCACCATTCTGTCTCTAAAAGGTTAATGGGACTCGAAAGACTTTACCTCCTTCGTTTCTATTATCTGTTGACGTTATACTAGACATATGATGTATTAGAAACCCTTAAAAAAATATGTTCATTTTTTTTTTTTATCTCCTTTCATTCAACGAGAAAAAATAGGTTAAAAAAATAAATAATAGGGAAGCTTAAATTATTTTTGTACAAGAATTTCTTTTCGCTTCGTTATCCTAGGCAATTACAAATTACTAAACACAAATTACTGAACCAGTAATCTGAAAAGTTTAGTATTTTTATCCTCCCCAAACGGTAAAATTACCTACAGTAGCTCTGATATAATTTCGATTAAGAGGAACTTATCGCAATTGCCTTTTGATACTTATTTTATAATGAGGTGTAAATAGGTGACCATATATTAATAAGAGGAGAAGATGGACGAGGGTGCGATCAGCAAAAATACTCATTGTGCCGATGTTTTGACCTGAATTTCAGGCCTTAAAAAACAAAACAACATGACAGCTTTAATTCAGAAACTACAAATACAAATAATAATAAACAAACTTAGAAAAATACATGCAATAAATTAGGTACACAGTAGTAAATTGATACTAATAGAAGAATAGAAGGTAAAGAGATTTTATTTATTTTTATACTTGTATTTTTTATTTTATTTATTATTGTAGAGGTTTTATTCATTTTATAATTATATTTTTGATTTTTTTTTGTGTATAAAAAAAAGTGTATTATATTACCCATTGCCCAAGTAAGTGGCAAATTGTAATATTATCAATATTATTTTAGAAGTTTTATCCATTTTTATATTTATATTTTTGATTTGATTTTTTTTTACTAATTTTTTTTTGTGTATAAAAGTGTATTATAATACCCATTGCCCAAGTTAGTGGCACATAGTAATATTATCAATAAACAAAAGTTTGCAAGGTAAAAAAATAGAAGATAAAATATGTATTATATAGATAAAATATTGTAGAGAAAAGAATTATAAAAACTAAATGATAACAAAAAAAAATTAGAAAGAATGTTCAAGTAAATATAGAAAAGAAAACGAGATATATGATACAATATACAATGAGCAAGAAAGAATACAGGATATATGTTCCAGAGATAAAAGTTACACAGTGTGTATCTCTTCTTTCATTTCATCCTGTTTTGTTTTTAAATTGTTTTTCATTTAATTACATTTTTTGTTAGGTTCATTCTATTATTCATCATTTAAATTTTCTTCCATACTTTTCATCATGTTTATTTTTATATTTATTTGTTATCGTTTAGTTTGTATAATTCTTACTTCTAGATTATTATATTTTATTTCCTTTTCGTATCAATTTACTACCATCTACCTAATTTATTGTTATGTATTTTTTCAAGCTTGTTTATTGATATTTTCTTTATATTTTTTGTCCATGAATTAAGGTTGTCGTCTCATTTTCTTTTTCAGGCCTGATGGACTCAAATTCAGGTCGAAACGTCAACACAAATAAATAAGTTTTGTTTATTTTTATATTTTTGCTCACCGCTCCCCCAACCATCTTCTTCACATGATAACTATTTTAATTATGCTATAATTTATTATAATTAAAATAAGTAAAAATTCATTTAAATGAATATACTTTATCTGACAAATGGAAAGACACTGATTCACCCAATTGTGGGAAGAGGAAATAAGAAAGGAAAATGATTTAGTTTTCTGTGAGTAGGGGAATGAGTTGATTTTTTTTTCCGTTTTTACGAATAACAACAGGCACTTCTAGCTAATTATTAGGTACTATGGAACACTAAGAAAAGTGCGTCATTTTCTGATTTGAGTTCTACGAGCAGAACGAACAACGCTTCTATATCTCACCAATCAATTTTTCGCATATTTATAAAAAGTAATGCGAATCGCTTAAATAAATTGCAAAACTTTTAAGGACAATGTAAAAAGAATTTACTAGTCACCAGGTAAAGCTAATACTCGTGACTACAAGCTTGACTTAAAAAGGGATTGTCAAAACGAATAGAGGGAATCTGTCTGTTTGTATGACTCTGTTCGATGCAACAGTAACTAAGGCAGTAGGCTTTTTGCTCCCTAACTACCAAAGATGCTCTTATGTATTCAAGCAGGAAATTATAACTTTCTTCGAACATTCTAACTCGTATATTTCAATTAAGACAAGGAACAAATTTGGTTCCGTATCTACCCTTGAATTGGTACCTAAATGATCCAATATTAATTTTATTAAATTCCATCAACTACTTTCGCAAGCATCTTTTCCTTGATGGACTAAGATGTCGATTTCGAACAGCAGAATTAGCCTAAATTGAAGGCACATTGGGGGATTAGTGTCAGTCTAGTCAATATTTTATCAGTTTACAATAACTACTCTACCTTTTCCTTGAAAATTGCATTCTGGATATACATAACCGGATTTTAACAACGACTCCTCCTGTAGATTTTATTCTAAAGCGACAAATCATTAACTTAGAAATATAGATGAATTACTAAATACCTATTAAATATATATGTAAAGCTCCAGAAAAAAAGACAATATTCAGAACGAAGAATTATCACAAAAGATATAAAAAACCGTGTGGAAACTTTACTGACATATGCACTTGACAGACCTGTTTTTAAAGTGTCGGATGTCCTCGTGGAGATCCGTAAAATTATAATTAGTTTTTCAAATAACTATAAAGCAATGCGATCTCAGTCATATTCTAGATGCTCATTAGAAAGACAAAATTTTCTACAAAAGTAGACTAAAAAAAAGAATACAATCTTGGAGGAAAAATAGCGATGATACAGAATTCAAGTTCTGTATTGGACTCAGTCAGTGAGTTGGAGTGGAAGTCAGTGAGTAGATGCATCAGAAATTTATTCTTAGCTATTAACTGATATAATTAATAATAAACCATTCTATAATGATTTTCAATTTTTACTTTCGTAAATCTTTATTATTAATTTTTTTCGTGAAGCCAAATAAATTTATAAAAAAATAAATTATTTACAACACTGGATGATAATAGAAAAAAATGTCAACAGACAACTTAGTTCACCAATAAGGTTTATTCAGCTCTGTCGTTCGTAACGCTTACACCCTATATACATATTTTCAACTGCGAACACACCTACTAATAGTGTTACCACTGAGGTAGATTTTCGAAATAGCAATGGACTATCTTGCAAAATATTTCAACATTCTCTAGGGGCTTCTTCGTCATAATGGTTTCTTTAAGAACGTCTAAAAATAAAGAGTCGGCATTCCACCAAACACCTTTGACGCAGCGAGTAAATAAGTTAAGAGTCATAAAATGTTCCGGAAGTCATTGACCATACCTAGAATAAATTGCTACACTTCAGCCAAAAACGGGTTACTAAATATAAGAAAAATTAAAACAAGATTTAATTTTGTACACCCATATGTTTTTCTAGATATCACTATCCACACCATTCGAATAATACATCTTCAACGATTAAAACTGATTTTGTTGAATTAAAAAAAATTATACATATTTTAATAGAAAAATCCAATACACTTCTACAGTACCACTGATATTTCAAATTATAACTGAAAAGCATGAATAATGGTTTAAACACAGCCATGTAATAATTATTCTAATAAGGTTAAATTGAATTAAAAAAAAAATCTTGTTATTCTGTTCAACTTGATAGATTGAGATGACAATTTTTTATTAACTTGGTTAATGTATAGATGAAATATTGATAATCTAAATTACTGACTGTTTAGAAATTATAATGAGCAACTTTCTCTTATAATTAAAGGTGTGAAGAAAGATAAATAACATTAAAAAAAAAAAACAGTCCCTTAATCCCTTACTGAACCAATAATTAATAATGTTAATTGCGCTATGACAATAATATCATCTGCTACACGATCCTCGAAAAGTTAAGAAGGACGTCGTGTTGGTTAGTTCTGGCCTCAATGAAAGAGAGAGAGGCGGAGGGAGATGAAGAGGGGAACCCCTCTACCGAGAATAGCTGTAACGGGGGACACCAGGACCCAACCCAGATCCCAAGCGCTTCCTACTAACCCAAGCGCTATATAACTGTTCCCACCAACCCGCCGTATAGTGAAGTGGCTTCACGAAATTACACTAAAATGACAGATAAAAGTACCAAATTTGCTATGGAGTTACCTCATGGTATACCAATAAATATTAGCCTAAGTGCAATATGAATTCTTTTAAATTTTGCCAGAATAGTATATACTTCAAAGTTTGAAATTAGTTTTATTGGGATTTGGGACGTGTTGTAGAAGTCATGTCACATCGCTGGGTCCAGAAGTATAATGACGCAACTGTAAACTTAGTGAAATTAACAATGTTGAGTAGGTGGGCTCAAAAATGCATTTACACACATCTAATAAATGGATCTTTGAGCCCACCAACACAATAATTTTAATTTCATAAAGTTTATAGTTACGTCATTATACTTTTGAGTAGCGATATTAGGTTAATTTACTTCTATGATTGCATTAGATTTCATTCAATTGTAGTTGAGTTGTTTCTAAACAGAATAAATTTTGACTACATTGCCACAAATTTCTATTCTCATCTCCATCAACATTTTGATAATCCACCACAAAGCAGTTTATCAAGATTATCTTCGTAGGAGTAGTTCATGATATATGCCATTGGAAATGAGGAGGAAGTTAAATGTACCGTAGATCCTAGGATAGGTAGTATCCATACTTGCCAAAACAAATTAACAAAACGTTGATTTTCGTTATAAAAACAGATGAATTTTTCATCCAATTAGATGTTCACTAAACACATTCAACAAATTTTCAATATTTTAATAGGACCAAACCAACCCTTAAAAACCAGTATGGAAAATTCCTGAGTGATAAGATTACAGATGGTCACTGCTAAGCAGTCAAACTTACAAGTACTTGTGTAGGGTGAGGATATACTAAGTCACTGATAATATAAATGAACCATAATGAATATAAAACCGATGGAAAGGAAATAAAAGATACAAAATATGGAGAATATTTTATAATGCAAGAAGTTTCCAAGAAAAAAAGAATTAAAATTACAAAAAAAAAAAAAAAGATATTGATCCAAATCATGGAGATGAGACAATTATAATTCAGTCAACTAGAAATACTACATGAAGTGGAATGAATTTTAAAACGTTAATAATTAGTTAATGACAAAAATTACTTGAATGGAAATTATTCTGATTATTTAGAAATGATAACTTACAAGTGAACGTTTTCACAAAAAAACCGTTATAACACAAATGTATAAATTTTACGTTAAAATAAAAATAAACTAGCCAAAGAGAAAGAGGGGCAGGTTTGTAATCTGAGCTTTCCATTGATTTATAAACTTGGCATGTCCTTTATAAAATAAATTTGTTTTCGAGTAATCAGACTTCTTTGAAGTGTAGAACCTTCCAGAATTTCCACCACAGCAATTTAAAATATTTAGAATAAAACCCTGGAGAAAAAATAAACTAAATTTCGAAATGTTTTAACTAAAACTTTAACATAATACCACAAGGTACTTTCATACCAAATTTGGTGCTCTTATTCATTATGTGGGAAAAATTTTTAAATACAACTCTACGTAACCTCACTAACAATTCTCAATGATTTGCAGCTAAGAGCCAATAAAGATCGGAATCCTACAGTTTAACTTGGAATGTAAACCACGGTTAACGATGACGGACAAGTAAGGTGCCAAAAAAAAAAACTTAACATTGTTTGGGGTTAAATGGGACATGAACTCGAATAATTTAGGTTTTAACTTTGCAGTAGGGGAAAAAAATATTGAAAAAAGTTAGTTATTTAATAAAATACATTAACTTCACGACAAAATTGCAACTACAGACCAGTTTTTGGTCTTCAACTATTGGTAGAATCAGAAGTTAATCAGTTAAAAATATTAATGAAAAATATAATAGAAACTAAAACAACTACTTTTGAAAACCTAACTATCTCATTAAGTAGCGAACATTTCTTTAAACAAAATTTTAAAAAGCTACCAAGTTAAAAGACATGGTCTATGCCTGACCACAAAAAAATGCTAATTTTAGGGAATAGGCCTAAATCAGACTCATCAAAAAGATTATTATTATTTATTACTTCCGATTTCACCCAGACGTCGCAACGACTCCCCATTATTTTAGAACACTGTCCAATAAGAACAGTCACTGATGTCACCAAATCCACGAATTGTTGAACACCAAAAAGTAATGGAAGATGATCCTTCCTGGCCAACCCACTCTGCTAAACCCCTTTGCTTGAAACATTTATTTAAAACGGGAAGAAGACACTTAGGTTAGTATATTAGTTAGATCGAGTCTATAACACTGGACAGTAACAACTGGTCTATAACACTGGACAGTGACAACTGGTCTATAACCACTGGTCTATAATATTGGACTATAGCAATTGCTTGTTGGGAACCACTGGTCTATTACAATCTTACTTTTCAATACTTAAAATGGCAATGTACTAATTAAAGTGCCCACACAAACCAATACTCACTTTTGTTATCGTTTCTGTACTTTAGGATTTGAATTATAGACTGAAATGTCCTAAATTAACGTTTTATTTATTTATTTATTGATATTTACAACTGTATAAAAAATACAACAAGTAAATTTGATCATAATGATATGATACAGGATGTAGAGAAACTATCCAGTAGTAGAACTCTAAAAACAGTTTACAATATAAGGTCACGAGGCCATCTTCTTTTCAAATTAACGTTAAAATACTTTAATTCATATACTGTTTCTGTCTAATTCCCTTGACTTTTTATAGAATTTTTAACTCTACAGAATCCTGTCGGAACAAAGAATAGAGATTACATAGTTCTCAACTCAAAAAACTCCGTTAATTACTGAACATAAAGATTCCGAGAAGCTTTTAGTGCTAAGAGGTGGATAAATACGATTACTGCCTTCGAGTAACTACTTTATACTTCTTGAAAGTTTGCTTGTTAAGGTTTTCCAGTTCTCGAATGTTCTTATTTGATAAAAAAGTAATATTTCGAATAATGATTCTGTTATAAATAAACTGCACAAAATGGAATGGTTATCCTGATTGTTCAGCAGCCTAATCACTTATCACTGAGATTTCCTTCAATAATTTAAAATGAATTATATGTATAAAAATACTTATTTTTATTCAATAGAACCGGACCTCAGGTGTCGATTGCGTTTTGTTGCTGGTAATGGAAATAGAATCTGGGGAGGTACTGGACCAATTACAAATCTGCCATCGTAACTACTTAATTGTGTGAATGTTACACAAGGCCACATTAATATAGTTATAAATATCTACTTTATATATATAATAAGTCAAAATTATAACAATCAAACGGTGATGTATGACCAACTACAATATTCTCTATACAATAACAACTTTAAGATAGAGCATGGTGTTAATTGAGGTCGTGATAACTGACAAGTCACCTTATTACAGTCATCACAGTATTCGAGTATGTTGCTGTCCGAATTACATTTCCAAGATTTTTACATAACAATTTAAATTTAAAAAAGTCGAAATAAAAAAATAACTTCAATATTAGATATAGAAATAACTTGACAAGGCTCATTTATTTATAGCGAGTTATTTTTATTGGATATAGGAACATTGGACACAGGATTATTTGTCCCGAACTCACAAGAATGTTGGACAGGGAGTTACCATTTGAATAGAGGGAGGATGGACGGAAACCCCCTTCGGCCTTCCGTTATCGGGGAATCGGCATGAAGTTTGAATTTTAAGAGCTGTAGACTCCTATTATTCCGCTCTAAGCGCCAAAGAAGTTAAAAGTTTCTCTACGACAATAATAAAAAAAATGGATGAAATTGAGAAACAATTTTTTAATATGTAACGCACACACTTTAAAGCAACAATTCCTACGACATCTAAAACGAAGAATCTATTAACCTATAAGCCGAGTTTTGCATTCTTATATACTAGAAAAATTATATATGGCCCAAGAGTAGTTTCCAAGAATTTTTTTTTAACAAATTTATAAAATGACAGTTTATTTGAGATTGACTCTTGTATAAACTAAGACATATTAATTAGACAATACTTTTGTTTGTCATATCATTAATATGTTATTACAATACAAACAAATTAAAATTAAGTATACTATAACTAATATTTTCTTCGGGAAAGCTTTATCATTTTTTAGCAAAATATCAATTTAGATTATATAAAAGTACTTAGCCAAGTTTGTTCAAGAGATTTTAGAACTATCATTAGATCTATCGGGATAAATATCTTTCTAAATAAATAACAATAACATCTTCTGAAACATTCATTAATACTTCAATTACAAGAACACGCCTATTTTTTGCATTTTAAAAATTAAGTTCATATAAGAGCTGGTTAAAAAATAACTAATAATGATTAACTTTTGACAACTTCTAAAAAACTGAAATTCCCAAGTAAAGGACTCTCTATTAATGGTTTTTACTATTCATTATAAGGGGTATTCATGATCTTTAGTTTAACATGTTAAAGCGTGTTAAATGGAAAAACTCGTGTTAAATGGAGAAATCATTACTTCTTTTATACTTCTGTTAAAACGATATAAAATGGCTGAGAGTCTGTTACTAGGTCTTTTAAATGGAGAATGACGTCACGCAACAGACCTGATTGATGAGCTCGTCACCATTTTTGTTGTTGTCATGTTAGGTTACTTACTCATAGTTTCTGATTTGATTGTGTTATTATTGTTTTGGATGATTAACCATTAAAACAATAATAATGCAATGACAGTTGATAATTAGCTCATCTTGATTCTCTTCCTCACCGGTTAGAAGGAAAACAAAGCACACAGTGGCGAAACTTTAGGCATGCTGTAATAAATTACTTTAATCAAAACTTAGAAGTAAGGAAAAAGAAGATGTTTTGGAAAGAAAGGTTATAAAACGAGTTGCTCAGAAAATCCGCTAGGAGCCCTTATGCATTTAACATGAATTTAAATAGGTCTGCTCACAACCCTATCTTTATAGCATTTAACATTTAACACATCATGAATACACCTATTTAGAGCAAAAGTCCTCAAGCCTATGATGCTAAATATATATCACTTTCTAAAAATATAGAGGGAAAAAAATAATAATCAAAATAAAAACATCAAATATATAGTGCTTTATAGCATTTACTTTCCAGTGTTTTTTTTTTTCATATTATCCTATATATAAAACCAAAAGTTTTGGCAATATGTTTTAGCTCTACAAGGGTGCGCAAAAATTTTTTAGTTGGACTTTTTTTTTTTTAACCCAAAAAGCAAAAAAAAAAAAAAAAGGTTTGGGAACAGCTGATATTAAGACCTCAGCTGTTCAAAGCAATTTCCATCATTTAATTTTACCTTCGACATTAAAAAATAAATCTGGCATTTTAGACAGGTTGGTATCAAAGCTTATTTAAATATTAGTCTAAGTAAATTTTACCATACAAAATTTCCAGATATTTCAAATAAAACGACGAAGAATTACAGTAACATAATTCTGATAAATAATATTTTTACTATATATAGAAAAAAAAAATTGAAATTTATAAGGAGGGTTGGGCAGTACTTGTTACTTTTTCGGTTTTGAAGTAGTATTGAATCTAGTATCCAAGTAATCAACAATTATGATAACTTTTGTAAACGATTGATTATACCAAACTCAAAAATGATGAGCAAACTTGTAATAAATTCCTTATTGTACTTAAAATGTTATTGAAAATTTTGAGCAATTTCTAATCAATTCGTTTCGTATTCAAATACAATTTACTTTAGAATTTTGAGTAAAATGTTACTAATACCGAGTACAAAGTAAAATGAAGAAGGTTAAGTTCTTTAATGAAAAATAACTAAATCTAAAAAAAAAATACATATACTATTCAAAATAGTAAGTTGAACTCGAAGTACGAAATGATATGCACGACTACTTTACTTTATTAAAACTAATAACTAGTCATAGTATGAATTTTCTGCAATCATGCTTAAAATTTTTCTGAAATGAGTACTTTACTTGCACTCATCTTGAAATGTGTTGAGTCTGAGTATTGAACTCTCTATATAAACATTTTGAGGTCAACTAAAGAAGTAGTATTCAGGTAATCAGTACTCAAGTACTATTTACCAACTCTCTGTGCATGACATAAAGATTTTTATTGTCATATATAAATATTGTACAAATATAAAAATTAATTTTTAGTGTTGTTGAATGGAAGTTCTATAATATTTACGATAACCTACACGTTAATGTTTATGAACCATATAATCCTTGGAACAAAGGGTATATAATAGCTCATCACTAAGATAAAATACTAAGAGAACTGACAGTAGCTGCCACAGTTCCCTAATTTTTCTAACCAATGAGAGCAAAGGCAGAGGGGCCGAACCTAGGGGGTCAAAGCTGTGACCTCATTCCTTGGGGGGGGGGAGGGGATACGCCCACACCCAGCAGGTGGAGCACTCATCGGCTTTTATATTCTTCTTTCAGCGAAAAAATGAATAAATATATGTATTCGTCATTCATTGTAAGAAAAGGAACAAGGGCTAATATTTTTATCTAAGAGATTTAGTAATCCAAATAGTTAGGAGAATTCAGATTAGATAACACGTCTTTACACGGTTTTATTTGTTCGATATCTCTCAAGCAGAAGTCAATACATTGGGTAAATGGAAAAAAAAAATCTGCTTAACCAAAAGAAATTCTTATAATGAAAAATAAAATAGTGGGAAAATGAGAAATCATAAATTCATCACATTAAATTAAATCGAATCGGAATTCCATTCCGAATCTATCACGTTTAACAAATATGTCCTAAACAAATTTCTTGGAACTTTAATATCAGCTTGTATTTGGCTGTCTTCTAGAGTTTTGACCGTTTGTTCAAGCGATTCCCGGCGATTAACTAACTAAATGTTGAGTAACTATTATCATGTAAATTATTTGAATTATATAATATCATTACAGGGAATGATAAGTATTTTCCATATCAAATAAGGCCTTAACAGCAGGAAACGAGAGCTTCAAGCTTACTAGTTAGTGCCTTATATCTTTCAATTGCAATACTAAACTAATAAAATTTAGGAATCGATGAACTTCTAAGAATTTAAATTTCCATTCTTAAACCATAGGGACAACAAAGCCAAATTGTATAGAGGCAAGTGAAGAGCATTTACCCTCTAATTCATTCAATCAACATGTATGAGGAAATTAGTTTAGGGTTTGTCAACGCAATCAGTGCGATATAAACATACACTCACAATCACATCGTCTGCCTAAACTAGTAGTTTATTATCAAATTATTCAATAAAAATAAAAGGAATTTTTGAGCTAAATAGGGAAAGCAACTTAACAAAAAAGAACTAAGATCCGAGAAAAAAAACTAACAGAGATGTATTATATTCAAAGAAATTATCGATCGGGATGCCAATAGAAAAATCTAATCGATCATAACATTAATCGAAATAAGCTATGATTCGATCAAAACATATCAGTTGGAAATAGGATATCAACGGCAAATGTATGAAACCACTTCACTTTCAAATTCCAACTTTTCGAAGAGACCAAGAACGTTACAAAGTTTAAATTTCATCATATTGGTTTTATTAAATAGTATGTGCGAGCAAGTGATTAACTCAAGGTAAAAACATTTAATAATTGTTATGCATAAAAATTAAGCAAAAATAAAATAAATTCTAAGCCTAATCTTTTGTAAACAAGTGGTTTCACACATTTGCCCACAATATGTATGAAGCTACAGCACACAAGCGACAATTTTGCCTCTGCAAGTTTTGACAATTTTTTTTTTTTGCTGCCTATGAACCTACTTACACTTCAGTATTGATAACTTCACAATTTTGTAAATATTAGGGCGTAAATAAAACTCAGGAAGATAGTAAAAAATCTTCTAAGCGCATAATTATCACTTTTCTTCTGACCCACTCATATTAATACCTACAAAGCTTATTTAGATTTTCGGATAATAATAATATAATTTATCAATGCCTATTTCTAAATCAAACTATAAAATTTAACCTTTCCTTCAAATTAATGAGAAAAGACCGCGACTTACCTAATTACGTAAGCAGTTTAAAATTAGACAAAAGGGCTGTGTAATTTAAAGCTTTGTAACAGAAGAGAACACAAAGTAAACCATGAAACAGGTTACCTAATACAAACATTTAGAATCTAAATACTCAATAGAAAGGTTACTAAACTACATGTACCTCTCGATTACGTATAAATGCTAATAAATCATACCACAACCTTGTACAAATTTACCACAGATGGTAAAACAATCTTTCCTACTACCTGTACACCACAGCAATTCTAAACAGCGAAGGAGAAACAACCTAAAGTCTTTACGAGTCATTCACAATACCAATTGACACTTTCTTTACCTTATCACACACTGCCAAGATAAGATAGCTCCAAATAACAGGTATATCTATCTATATATATCTATTCGGTTCAGTTTATGAGCATTAGTTCATATTAAAAAAAAAATTGATGAGGAGAAAAAAAATCTATGACTATAGCGGTTTGGTACATTAAATTGTTATTGATGATAAATAAATTAAAGATAATCAACTAGTAATTTTTATTGCACTGGGAGAATCTCGAAAAAGGTTCATCAATAAAACAATCAGTTATAACTAACTAAAAATTATGATAACTAACGAAAAACTCTATACTGAGCATTATGTGTTTTAAAATGTATTAAGTTTAATTTATTAAGATAAAAGCTATAAAATAATCTGCCTCTACGGCCAATCCCAAGGAACTTTTCAATTTTATCAAAACAAAAAGTTTACTTCCATTAACTTATTAATTAGATCAATTCGTAGGATTAGTAGCATAACTGGCTAAATAATAAAGACGATCCCGACATCAACAGTTTTCAAAAATAAATAATGTTATCCAATATACAAAAAAAATCTATTCTAACATGCCTACCATGTTCACAAATTCAAGTTTTCTCAAAAGCAGATTTATAATTGCCTGCTTGAAGTATCCACACGTCAATTCATTGATAAAATAAAACAAAAAGAATATATAATAAATTCGTACTCAAGAGTTAAAACAAACGATAGTGATAGAATTTTTTTTGTATATTTGATAGTGATAGTAAATTCAGAGCTGAGAAGCACGACGTTGAAAGGCGCATGCGCTACCAACCGAAGACAATACACTGCAGTAAATTAACCTCATTGCCTGTTTCCTACACTGAATTTTTATCTACAATAAATCATTAAATTAAGGAAATAGTGCAACTGTGAAATAATTATCCATATCCTAAATTAACATAAATTAAAACATTTATGCGTCAAGTTGCAGAAGAGACCAGCACTGAAGCAAAATCAATGTCATGATAAGCTTTTTTACCATCGAATACTGCCTAACATTAAGCTCCCTAAACTTTAGATTCAATCATTTTTATACAATTCTTTGGTCAACAAACATACAGTTACCTTTTAACTCTCTCATACTTATATCTAATTATAAACTTTCGAAAATAAAAAAAACTCATATCACAATTATCACGTCATTAAACTTGTGAAAAGCTAATTTAATATTAATATGAAGACAATAATTCTGACCAATCATAAAACATCTATGACTAGAGTTTGGCAGTATTTCAAAATACTTTTCTGGATCTTGTATTCAAGGAGAGGAAATAGGAACTACAAATGTACTTTGTATTTCAAAGCAACAAAATAACATATTATATTATATACTAAAAAGTATTTTAAATTTAGAGGTGTAAAATAGAATTTTGTATTTCGCATCTTGCGTTTAAAATATTTTAGTAACAAAATATTTAGTAGTGATTGTGAGTGAGTGTATGTGAGATGAGTACTGCAAATACAAACCATTTGCGAGTATTTTGTATTTGAAATACTTTTCTTCCAAAATAGATGACTGTAGTTAGGAATTTAAATACTTTTCATGTAATGTACAAAGTACTGAAAGTATTATATACACACAAACATATACATAATACTTAATGAGGTGTAGATAGCTGACCGTAAATTAATGATTGAAGAAGTTTGTCAGGGGGGTGCGGTCAGAAAAGAACAACATAAATAAACAAAACAATATTTATTTATTTTATGCTGACATTTCGACCTGATTTTCAGATCTTCATCAGGGCTATAGAACAAAAGAGAAAACAACATTTAGAGAAGCATAAAATTGAAAAGGAATAGTATACAAACAAATTTGTAATAATACAAAATATTGAATTGAATCATAAATGATAAAAAATTGATAACTGATAATTGAATAGTAAAAAACTTGATTGATAATCGTATAATTATCATACCTACATTATATTATATTTCATCTTTCACTGTTTTCAGTCTACAACCATCTAATTCCACGATTATCAAGTAATTTGTTTTGCTATTAAATTATCAGTTATCAATTTTTTATCATTTATGATTCAAGTCAATATTTTGTATTATTCCAAATTTGTTTTTATACTATTCCTTTTCAATTTTATGTTTCTCTAAATGTTGTTGTTTTCTCTTTTGTTCTATAGCCCTGATGAAGACCTGAAAATCAGGTCAAAACGTCGGCATAAAATAAATAAATATTGTTTTGATTATGTTGTTCTTTGCTGACCGCACCCTCCGACAAACTTCTCCAATCATACATAATAACTATATAAAAAGTACATTAAGTCACAGGGCTCTGCCCAAATCTATACACTGTAAATATAATGTATCTATATAATATGTATCTACAAAATTTTGTTGACTCAGGTCTCCAATTAATCTCTATATGCCAAATATTCTTTTAATACCTTGTTAATGACCCATATAATAATCGAAATGGAGTAACCTGAATACAAATAATGATAAAAAAGTAATTAAAGGATCAATAATAAAGGGAAAATTCTGTTTATACCACAAATCAAAATAACAATGCTCTATAATTCAGATTGATCGAAAAGGATATTATAAAAACTACCTATTCATTAAATATTCAATGAATTTTTCTAAAAAAAAAAAAAAAAGATTAGTGACCACTGACTATCAAAATTACATTTATAATGGTATCAGGGAGCAAATGAAAACATAAAAATCAAATCAACGAAACATAAAACTGAGAAGGATACTTGATAAACTATTATGTTTAAAACAATAATTTAACTTGAATGTTAACCATTTTAAAGGATAATATTATAAAATGAAGTAGACAATAATTTAGCAATCATGGACTATAATAGAATTAAATTCAGGACTGTTAATTAATGGTATAATTTTAAATGTAATATACCTATTTGTTCACATGAATGAAACAAAATAAAATAAAAAGATAAATTACAAGCTTCAACATCATCACACATCAACAATGGGTTTGTAATGCAACATTACATCAAAACTATATTCAAAATAATTCAATAAATTTTTCACCTAATAATTATTTTTTCTAATAGGTAAAACACAAACTCATACATCTTCTCCATTTATTCTAATCATTTCGAACAGTTAAAAAAAAAAAAAATTAGTTTCTATAGAGTGTTGTAAAAATCTATTGGCATATTATTATGACATCCACTAACCCATGTGAATTATATTTATCTAGAGAAAAAATTTCATGAGAAAATATCAACATTTACTATCCCAATAAAACCATCTGTTACAATCTTGAGTTTAAAGAGAATGGGAAACAGATAAATTATATCATCAGTAAATCTATTAAAATTAATAAGGATGAAAATAAAAGTTGAATAGTTGAAGTTTTGCCTAAATTTTGCTCAAACAAGTTGATAAATTAGTTTTACATTATTTGGACCAATAATATAATTATTCAAAATACAGAGCCAATAAGATAAGAAATCAAACTAAGAAGCCATAACATCTTGTCACCCTAAGATGTCTGCCACAACTTTCTTAATTTTGAAACAATTTGATTAAAATTACAAATAACCAACACAAGTGTTCAGAAAATTAATTATACTCTAGTACACCAATATGACAAAATTTCTTGGCATTTAATAAAGTTATAGTAAGACATAGAAAGGTTATCATAAGTAACCAATTTCATAAATAATAGAATAGGTTTAATACAAAAAAAAAATTATCAGGAATAAAATTTGGAAGGGAAAATGTGAAACGAAATTTGTATGATAATGATTTTTCAATACATAGGAAATAAAAATTAATTAATTTAAGTACTTAAAGAATGAAGAAATTACTTTTTAATATGGTTAAATAAATGAAAGGTTAGGATTGCTTTTTAGTAATTGTGATAATCACTTCCAACCAGATCACATTTATATACAAATGAATGAACATGATGATGGTTTAAAAGGAGAAAAGAAAGAAACATTTACTGAGAACAAAATAAAAAGGTTGATCACTTTTCTTTGAAGAATCAATATTTGTACTCGTATCGAGCGAGACCCAAGCGAGGTTCCTATTGAGACCACAGGAGCGCAGCACCTGCCCAACAACGGATATTCTATCCTAGTTATACTCATAAAAAGATTTTTAACATTTGATGGTGATATTAGAATCGCTAGGCACCAACCAAACCAAAATCAATAGCTTAACAAATCAATGAAAAACGGGCTTTTCAACAAGATAAATGTAACTGAATCAATATATAAATAATGAACAAATTAAAAAAATATACATGAAGTAAAAGGAAAAAAGTTAAGAAATAATATACAAGGTTCTGACATAACTATCATAATTGCAATGATAACCAGGTGATATGGAAGTGCTGTCATTGGAAAATATTTTTATTCCTACATTATGAACAAGAGAAAATTTCAATATTTAAGTATAATAGGTGTTTGTAAACAGTTCAGCTATGGTAAAAAAACAATTAGTGAATGTTAACAATCACTAGTTAATTTTTTTTTCACATGTTAAAAAGATTGGATAGTTATCATTTCACTAAGGTTAGGGACATCTCAATGCTAATATTCTACACATGTTTTCTATAAAAGCAAGATCTATGAGACAATTATTAAACATAATATTCATTAGGGAACCATAATTTGATAATTAATTTTAAGAATTAAAAATTTTTGAACTGAAATACAATAAAACAATTTCTACTCATGCAAAATACTAAGGGGACAGATAGAACTTAGACTGGATTAAATGTGCATTACTAACTTATAAAAAAGATTTAAAACAAGAAACTAAGGTTAGGATTAGAAGATGGAGCAGAGACCTCCATATTTAATGGTAAGAACTACAAATCATAATTGTTAAAATATATGATTCAAAATAACTTAAAATTAATATTTCATGAATAAGGTAAATGAATATAAAATTCAATTAAAATTATCAGTAACGTTTCTCGCTTTGGAATAAAATAACGTCATATTTGAGCTCAGTTGAATAACTGCACTTACTACTTATTCTCATGCCCGGTAATGGTGGATTTGGAGGTTGCTTGTTACCCTCAGCAAAGGACGTAGTCCTGGGACGTCCACTCATTTCTGTCTTCGTAGATAAATAGTAAAAATATTGACGCACGTCATAGATTTATCACATTTCTTCCCAACAGCCTCCACACTGAATCGGACAGGGGCTCCCTGCCTTAGTCACTTACAAAACCGTACCTTAAACGTCCCTAAATCGAAACCTATACTTGCTATAGGTACTCTCCATTCAACACTAAGTATCACTCACAAAAATACGAATCAAAGGGTCATTTTAAAACTAGGAAAGGTTACTGCAAATCGGAAAAACCACCCATTATCCACTGGACTAACAAAATTTTAGATCCTGAGACATTGACCTGTTCGGATAAGCTCGGAACCAATCAGAACCCAGCTCGAAACGACGAGCTCGCCCGAAAATGACGTCACACACACCTTTTACGTCTCAGTCAATGGTGCTTAAATCCAACCTACTTTCTGTTGTTATTATTTAATTGTTTGTTTAAAATAAAACACAATTAAAATTGATGTTATAACATCAGTTATTTTTCTTTTATAAAGTTCTTTTTCTATATTACATCATCAAGTGTAAATCATATGTTCGGGTAGGACCCGCGTAATAAATTCAAATTTAAATTTTTAAAGGTCTCTTTTTTTTATTACAATAAAATTTGCGAAAAGTGTATTTATATATTTATTCAATTTAGCGTTATTAGGAACTAATGCAGATGTTCTTTCATCACCAATGTATTTTTTTTATAAGAATATTATATTTATCTCGGTTGTCAAATGATAATTTGGGCTTAAGTCAGATGTTTTGGTTTTAAAAAATGAATATTAGTTTTATGAATTTCGATATCTCTTTCTTTCTTTCTTAAAAAAAAAAAAAAAAAAAAATACAAATTCATATCCAGTTAAAGACTTGTTCTTAATTTCTATTTCTTTCAAACACATAAGATGCATTATCCTTAATTTTCTGACCTAAATAAGAATTTATTTATTATATCAAATAAAAGAATATACATTTTTTGACCTTTAATTACGCAATAAATTATTTTATAACAAACTGAATCTATGACTAGTGAGTCTAAGATAAAATACATGAATATTTTTAAAATACACTTTAGACATTTCTTCTCTTTAATATTATATAAGATCTCGTAATTAATGATAAAGCTAACTGCATGGCATTGCATAGATGCAAATCATGCCATTGAGACAGCCACAGGAATCACAATGTGATAACATCAACAGGCACTTACACTGATGATTTAAATTTCTTATATGCATGGGGATAAAAGTTAATAATAATTTTTATTTTTATAACATCTGAGAATAGGGTGAAAATGGATAAAAAATTATTGATTATTAAGGCTATTCAAATACCTTTTATTAAATTGTCACATTTAGTTAATAGAGGCTGTCCAGCACATTATCATATCTATTGTATTAATGAATCAATGTCATTAAAATCACAAATCTTAAGTAAAAAGTAGAAATTTTCAGGAGGATAATTTAAAACATGAATGACTGACGCAATTTAAATTGCAATGTTTCTCCAACCATTTCGTTCATACTGTTTCATCTTTTTTGCGTTTGTAGTAAAATAAACTGTGGAGTTAATCGAATATATTTACCTTGCTGGCCTCTTTTTTTTTTATTAATTTTTAAAGAGTGAAATTAGTTATTGTTTAATGGGTTTCACATCTATGAGAATATTATTACAACAGAGACAAAAACAACAACAGTAAATTAATTGTGAGAAAAAGTGTTTATCAGAGTTTTGTTTTGTTTGAAAATGTGAGATTACAAAAACTTTCTGCTTTACTTATCTTTTCACTTTACAGAGTATTTTATGATTCTAATAAACCACCATAAAGACTTCTTGGAAACTGAAAAAAGTGAGAAGTAAAAGGGATATACTAGCACCTTATATGAAGAAAATCTATACATCGCCGCTCTTCTTGAATTGTGGTACATTTGGTAAAGAGAAAACGCTTTGGTTTTATTCTGAAATGAAAGTGTTTCAAAGATATTACCGTAGACAAGGGTTTTTTTCTTCTCCACTGTGGTCTATTGACTCTCTCAGACTACTAGCTCTGAGCTTGTCAAAAAAGCAACCATGCTATTAACTATAGAATACGCCACTCTTCAAGTAAATTAGCGGACTGTATGTAGATGTAACAAAACACTCAATGACTCATTGAGCACTTTTTTTTTAATTAATAACTTTATTTATTGATAAATATTACAATCTAATATGGGCAATAACTAATAGTGATAACTGATCACAATCATTCTAGAATAAAATAACATATGAATAAAAAAACTGAATATATATATATAAAAGTAAAAAAATGCATAGAAAATAAATAAAAGCTATGTTGAAAAAAAAAAGTAAATAAATACATAGAAAATAAATAAAAGTTCTCTATTGGTCACTGAAATACAAAAACGAAAGTAGCTAAGAAGCTTAAATTGTTAATGGTGGTTCTCATGTTGTGTATTTGAGCATTTAAAAAAAAAAATGCACGCAGACACTAATTAGTTGAAAAAATGTTCCTACGTTTCCAGATGAGTCATTCTTTCATTACTATTTATTTTTTAAAAAATGATGAAAATGCAGCATAAGTATGGAAGCATTGGTGAAAGTCATTGCTGAACCACTTATTATCAGCTATCTTACGGGAAGCGGACAAAATAAAGGTATTAACCAATTCGGTTCCTTCACAAATATTTCAAATAATCAGAGAATGCCATAAATTTAATGATGCCGTTAACATTATAAAAAATGTTTATGAAAAACCTGTAAATGAAAATTTTGTTCAATATAAGTTAAGTCGTCGCCAGGAATCTGGTGAAACTAGAGGCTGTAATTTTTTATCTGTGTCTGGTGAGCTAAACTGAGACAAAGACAAGGAGCACATATATAAACGGTCTATAATGAGCTAACATAAGACAGAGGTTTACGTTGCACACTAACCTTAGAAGAAGCAGCTAGCCTAGAGCTTGCAGATCACCAATATGATAATTCTCTCTTTGAATGCTGTTTCTCATAATCTTCCTAGTCCAACTCCTAATGACAGTTTACCTTCTCTTAGCACTGATATCATCATTGAGCACGACGTCCTCTGATGTCATTCGAGGTTAAGTTTGGTGGAGGTAAAGCACCACTAAACATGTTTCGAGTAGCAGCAGCGTCTGTCGAACCTATCCGACTATTTAGTAATCTAACTCTTGATTGTAAACAGATTGCCATCAAAACTCGTAGGCACACCCTTTCTTATCCTAAAGTTATATGAAACTACATTCAGCAACTTTTGAACGATAGAGTCATAGAAGATAGTGTATCTTTATGGCGAGCCTAGGTTCTTACTGTGTCCTCCCAAAATCACTGCTGTCGAGTGATTGTACATTCCTCACAATCAACAGATACACTGCATTGGACGATATTATAAACAGAGTTGCAGAGTACCGGATTTTTATTCAAATTGATTTTAAGAACGCTTATTTTAAATCATAACAGATCATTCCTAAAGAGGATAGACCATATAATGCGTTCGAAGCTGATGGGATATCATAGCAATCCAATCGTAATCTCTTTGGAGTTAGTGTTACCGGATTCCAGCGCTCATTAGTCTCCATGGGGACGAATAAAAACCTACAAGGCATTGAAATCTATTTGATGATGTAACATTTTGTGTTCAAACTCAAGACAAACATGTTCAAAAGCTGAAACATTTGACTGAAAATTGAAAATCTACAAAAGCTCCCGCTATGTATAACTTCACAATGAACATGGAAAAAAGTAAATTTTCACTTCAATCTATTCCTATTCTTGGATTTATTGTCAGTCACAAATCAATCGGACCACACCCTGCTCGCTCAGAGCCGCTTCGATATCTACCTGCGCCAAGCGGCACTTCGCTTTGAAGGGCACTTGGAATGTTCTTGATACTCAGAAGATCATTACCAGTATCTCAAAAATCTGTCCATATATTTAATGAGTTAAAATCAGAAATTGAAATTGCCACAATCTATTCGATTGGCAATTAAGTTCAATTGACCGTCGAGATAGATACCTCTGACTTTACTATTGCAGCTACATTATCTCAGAAGGTCGATCATTCATCAATCGAGAAGGAAGCCTACGCAATAGTGGGAGCTTAACATCTCTGGAAGCACTATCTTCTCGGTCGTCGTTTCCGTCTTACCACTGACCATCGCTCAGTCCCTTTCAAGTTCAGAGATCACCATCCAGGAAAAATAAAGGATGAGATTATGGGGTGGCATGTGGAATTCTCCAGCTACAAGTATGACATAATCTACAGATCAGGAATGGAGAACCATGCTGCTGATGCTCTTTACAGAATCTGTAACTCCATCGGTTACCCTTTAACATCTCTCAAAACTCTGCATGAAACTTGTGTCATCCTGGAGGAACCAGACTTTATCATTGGATAAGAAGTAAGAAGATTTCGTTTTCGTTTGATGAGATTCGTAATGACATCCTGTCCGGTTTGATCACAAATCAAACCACGCTTTCTTGAATAGGAAAAAGAAGTCATTCTCCTAGAAGGAAATTCTGAGTATTCACATGTCTGGTTTTATCTCCCCTGATGAAATAGAGATTTATAAAAGCAGATATTTTCCCTATTTTTTATTTAGAAAGAAATTTAATTTTTTTAAAAATAATTTAATTCATTATTTACATGATGCAATATATGTTGTTATTTTTAGGAATATATAGAACGTTTTTAAAAATCTTACTTTTCTCATTCCCAAAATACTACCCTAATACATTTCTCAATGATATGCTCTCACTTCACAGGGGTCCAAGAGACACCTGAGGAAAATTTTGTAATGTTTTTAGATCACAAAAAAATGTTAGTCGATGAGATACCGACATTTTTAAATCACTCTGGTATTAATAAAATGTTATAATTACTATACAAATAAAATAAAATAAAAAATACTATTGTTTATTATGCAATGGTTTATAATGTAAATTAATTATTTATTGTATCAGTAAATAACAAACAATAAAAAAAGTTTTGAAATCATAATACCACGCTAAAAAAAAAAAAAAAAAAGAAATGTAAAATTGGTGGCTTATAATACCAACTTCAGAAAATCATCCTGAATTGACTTGTGACTGAAACCAAATCTGAAATATCTTTTGGGTTCACTCATGATCCTTTTAATAAAATGTCCAATACAATCTTCGCTGATATAGCTCGGATTAAGATTTTGTTGTACTGTTGAATTAAACAAACTAACATCCGGTTTGAATGGTTCTTAGACCAGCCGATACTAGGTATACTACATTACTAGGAAATGAAATTCAATCAAACAACGTTTGTTCTGTACAATCTTTTTTTATTAATTAACGTTTATTACACTCGTTAAAAAATTATTTTATTTAATATTTGAAAAGTTATAAACATTCTTGTAATTGTAATTTTCTTGGCTTTTTATTAGCACAATCATGAATTACTTATTCTGAGCCTATTTCTTGAAATTCCATCGAGATTTTCAAACTTTCACCAAAACCTAACTCCCACACTAAACTCCTAGCACGATGCTTATCTAGCAACAACTATCTCCATAATCCTTCTCGAAGGTTGAAGAGACACTGGCCCCGAGATCTCTTGTAAATTACAGTTGGAGATCAATGGCTTTTCTACTCAAGTCATGAGACCATGCGGTTCAAGTACGCCCACTCACTCTCAACTAGCTTTCAATACCATTAATGCTGCTGGCAGAGAAGCGCTGGGATATCTTGGAACCTTCATTCGAGGGTGACAGAGCTTGGTTCGGGGTTACCAAGGCTGAATGCAAATATTATATATATAGGGTCTTTTTTTAAGCCCGATAGAACTTGAAATTGTAAAAAATAACACAAAAAATTAAATTGTAATCAAAATTTTTTTTTTATTCGAAAGATCAATACGTGACATTAACATTTGAAAATGATTTCGGGCATATGGGCACCGCGGCTGTTCTTGACGAAGCGCATTCTGTAAAATTGTGTTCAGCGATGAGGCGCATTTTTGGCTTAACGGGTTTGTTAATAAGCAAAATTGCCGCATATGGTCGTGCGATTTGACACCTCTCGATTATTTCCTGTGGGGCTACGTGAAGTCACTGGTTTATGCTGATAAACCAGCAACAATTGACGCCTTGGAGGCCAGCATTGTTCGTGTTATTCGTGACATACGGCCATCAGTGCTCGAAAAAGTGGCCCAAAATTGGACGTCCAGAATGCGCTTCGTCAAGAACAGCCGCGGTGCCCATATGCCCGAAATCATTTTCAAATGTTAATGTCACGTATTGATCTTTCGAATAAAAAAAAATTTTTGATTACAATTTAATTTTTTGTGTTATTTTTTACAGTTTCAAGTTCTATCGGGCTTAAAAAAACACCCATTAGGTGAGGATGTGTGTTCATTTTATTTTTACTGAAATTTAATTTTCTTTTAATTATATATAAATTATTTAATCAGTTTCTATTTTATAAATTATATTTTTATTTTGTGAACAATATTGTTATCATTTACTTTTATTTTGTTCTTTTACACACACACACACACACGGACGTGCGTGCGTGCGTGTGTGTATATGTATGAATGAATACTTTGAACGCTAATTCTTATTGCTCTTAATTGTCGGAAACGGTATTACTATTAATCAATAAAACCGTATTTTCTATTCTAAAAAAAAAATGTAATAAATACACCAATTTCTATCAATATCATTGATAAACTGCTCTGTCTAGGTCCAATTGTGCTGCAAAGAGAGGGGATCTGAAAGTGCATATGGAGGAAGACATGACCCGGGAGTACCAGGAGATAGCAGGTTGCGATCTTTTGGAACGAGTAGGAGCACAGGTGAAGAAAAGCAACGGAATGTGGAATATCAGACTGGGAAGTTTTGTGGAATTGTAGAAGTTGCAGTGGTGGCAGAGGGAGAAGAGGAATCCTAGGAGGAAGAGAGCTCGACGATGGAGAGGCCAGTAGAAAATGAAGAAATTGTCAACGATAAACAGACGGTGACGGAGTATTAATAAGGGTATTATAAGTATTTTAATAAGGGTATTATAAGTACATTAATAATGGTTTTATAAGTATATCAATAAGGGTAATATAAGCATATCAATAAGGATTAATATTATCCGGTGACAACCAGGGGTACAAGAAGACCAATTATGGTGCTCTGCGACGTGTCGGAACCAGGGAAAATCCACCACTTTATGAGGGAAAGTTACGCCATGGCGTAAGTTTATTCGATATTAGTACATGGTTGAAACGGATGAGGAACAACAACAAAAATACATTGCAGAATAAATGTATACATAACAATAAACAAGGTATTTCAATAACAAGAAACTTCAGAACACTTTCACTTAAGGTCAAATGAAATTACAAAAATAGTAATAAACTATTTCTGTTTCTCTTTTGACCGCAACCCTGACCATCTTCTTATATAGACATTACAAAAATGTTCATAAATTGGTGGTAGTGCCAATATTCCAAAAATATGTTTCTATACCTCTAGATTTCCTTAAGGCAGCTTTCTTGTAGACCTTCTAGGAGCTGTCTAATAGTTAATAGAAAATTATTGAGAACCCTATGTATAAAAGCGGTGAGCTTTCAAGTGGTATCACTTTATAGGCTATTTCAATAGTATCTATACAGTAGTCTGACCAGAGTGTATGTTCACTATATGTTATAGTGTTGTCAATATCTGTTTGCTAGAATCCATTTCTTTGTAAATTTGATGCCGAAAAAGAAAAAAAATCTAATTTTTCTCTTAAAATATTGACGGATTGTCCGCAGATTAAATTTTTATTTCATTTGTTCAACCAAGTCTTGTTTTCTTTAAGGGAAATAATAAAACCATGGGTTCTTTCCCTCGATGCCACAGTTAATGCTCGTTTTAAAACACGGATTATTCACTTCTCTTTTGCTCCTCTCATGGCAGAACGGGGTATGAAGTTTTACTTGTTTGCTTATTTTAGATTTTGCTAGGCACAGGGAATAAAAATTTATGCTGCACGTAGGTTTACGTATAACATTATGTACTGAAGCATGGAACAGTTTTCGTTTAGGTATTGACGTTCATTGACTTCGACTCTTAGTATCTAAAATATAAAGGAAAAACAGTACTAGTAATTTATTTTATTGAATTCGAGCCTAAAACTATTTTAAAAAACCTACTAATTCTTCATATTTTTCGATGTTGAGAGAATGAACGAACTAACTTATTCCATCTTTTTTAGAAAATAGTGAATTTATATTTGGCCACAGATCATCTATCTCTGATTTTTTTATACGTTTTTGATATCTTATCCCCAATGCGCGCACTATTGTGAGTTAAAAACCTCAAAGATTTTTTTAGTTTTTTGATAGATTTCGTATATCTTTCAGAAAAACGTTACCTACAAAACTTGTAAAAGATGAAATTTCCTACAACTTTCATAAGTAAAGTTTTATTCCGTGACCATTGGTTCGGGCTCTACTATCCTCAAAATTTGAACCCAAAACTTATGTTAAGTTGGTATTTTATTTTCAATTTTTTTATCTTATTCTCATTGCACGCTCCGTGTTATACAAAGAACCTCAAAAATCGAGTTGTTTTTTTTTTTCAGTTTTTTACTAATGCTCAAAGCGATAGTATTCTTTAATTGTGTTTTTGTTAATTTGCCGTGTTTTTTTTTTTTTCACGGAACGGCTTTTCAAGACCACACGAATATCAATACTTGTTCTTTCTCACTTTTTCTCTTCTTCTCTCCCAGTATCTTCTCATCATTTCTGCGTGCCTTTGATTCCTCTCTTCCTACCACGCACTACCCTTCCATTTTTCTTTATTTGCCGCAAGAATATTTATTTATTTCAATTTTTTTCCGTACTATTCTCTAGCTAGGCACTCCTTGCCTGTTATTTTCAATTTCTTTGTTTCCTCTCTCATTTGTTTCACATACCCTCTTACGCTCTTATATTCACGGATTCTGTCAAGGAGTTTCTTTTTTAGCCTGTTTTGTACAATTCTCATCATGTGTCCGTCGAATCTCAGTCCTCTGATTCTTATTTCGGTTTCCAGGTCATTTATCTCCCAGTAGATTTCCTGGTTGGATCTTAACCTGTAGCCTTCCTGTGTTTTCTTGGGCCCATTGATCCTCCTTAGGATCCTTCTCTGTATTTTCAGTAATTTTTCCAGGCTAGGGAGACATGTTGTCTCCATTCCGTATATAATTACTGGTTTTATGACCGTGTTGTAATGTGTCATTTTATCGTTAGACGATAGCTTCTTCTTATTGTAAATATTGCGTGTTGCGAAGCTAAGCCTTTCCAACTTGATGATTTTTTCCTTTATGCTCTCTTTCTTCAAACCATTATTGCATACTATCCCTCCCAGATATTTAAATTTCTTTGTCACTCTTATCCGTCCATATTTCGTCTCTATTACTTTTTTGCCGTAGTATGTTTCCATCGTCATAAATTCTGTCTTTTCGTAGGAGACTTGTAGGCCTGCTTTTTCTGCTATTTCTTTCAGGGTATTTATCTGACTAATTGCCTCTTCCTTAATTTACCGTTTATTTTTATAATTTTAAATTTGAATAAAGAGAAATCACCAATTTTCAAATATGTTGTAAGATATATAAATGAAAATATTCTTTATTATTTTTTTTTGAACATATAGGAATTATACGTATTATTGAATACGTGGCGTTTATTATTAGTATAGCATTGTAGACGACTATTACAGTCTACTCTGACTCTGTTACTCTGATCCAGTCTATTGATGATAGTTGTATGGATACGTGACCACCGTTGCACATTTACAGTTACGTATAGATAGAGTGCTCTATATCCTACTAATTGAGATGCTTATTTTTTTTTTTTCAATCTAAATTATTTTCTTAACGTTATTCGTAATTCCCATTATTATTTTCTTTATATGAGCTTCATTCTTAAAAGCCTTTAGTCACTTCGAGAGGGCTCATATGCATTTTTCAAATTCGTCCATTTCTTAGAAAAAGTTTTTCTAGAAAACTTGTAGAGGATAAAGGTTACTGCAAATTTTATTCTATAACCATTGGCTGCGGATAATTTTGAAAAACGATCTTTTTTGCATCAAAAACATAATTTCTTTCTTCATATCTTTTAACTATCACTTTGTAGAGGATAATATTTTGCTCAAAATTTAAACAAGATAAAATTCGCCTAAAGTTCTGCTTGAAATGTATTTATCATGAGCATAGAGAAAACAGAGTGTTAGTTTTTTTAAGTTAATGCTACCATATATTCATGAAGTCATTATAGAATTACCACTTACCAATTACCCTAATACCTAACACCGTCATAATAAACAAATGTTTTTCGGGAGTACAACGGCACCAAGTGAGAAAACAAACGTATTTTATAGATTATTTCTATTGAGAACAATATTAAGCCCGACAAATTTGAAAGCTCCACTAATCTGTCATTATTTGATGAACACAGCTGGTATCGATTGATTCTCACTCATCTTTAAATCTTTAATCACGATTCATTAAATATAAAAAAAATACTGCATTTCCCCCCGACCAAATGGCTGAAGAAATATAGGAATCAAGATATAAATAATTTAGAAATTATAGACAGATTTTCTTCGGAAAAGCTAAGAGGAGATGAATATTGAAGCCTATTTGCTAGGGAATTGCTCCTCCTTAGATCCAGAAATCGTATCAGGCTGTCCACTTCAGAGGGAAAATATGCGGAAACTCAGTAAAAACATGGTAAAAGGAGTTGAAAATTTAATTCTGCCCAAAGACAAAAAGACGAAAGGGGCTGTTTATAAAGGGGTCATCTCAGCGATCAATTCCCATTTTTATTTTAAACTTTTATAAATATATATTATTCTATTTATTAATATTTATAATAACTGATCACCGCAGTTTCACTCGCGTTAAATTTGAATTATACTTGTCTGTTTCATAATCATGAAGGGTACATCGAATTAACTTTTGATTGGTTTTTTTAATAACTGTTGACTCTCAGCCCCTTTTTTGTTGTAACAAATGAATATTCAAAAAAATAATGTTTACTATTTATATTTATAGATGATTGACCGTATAATGTCAAATATGAAGATGGTCAGGGTTGCGGTCAAAAAGAACAAAAATAAAAGATATTTTTAAATATCCGTATTACTTCATATTTACTATTTTTACTTTTTATTTTTTATAATAAAACAATTATTTATTTGTATCAATGTTTTTATCAATTTATTATCTTTTAATGTTTTTCTTAAAAGAACTTTTTTTTTATTAACTGTTCCTAGAAAACATTAATTGAAAATTAATAAGTTGATTCAATTTTATATTCACTCTTTACTTTTTAGAACAGTAAATATATTGTGGGATCCTTGATGTTCACATTGAAATGAGTCTAAACAGAACAGAGAAAGGAGCTCGAATTTCTGGAGACGGCTTAATGGATTTTCATTATAAGAGAAGATGGTCGGGGGAGGGGGAGAGGGTCAGCAAAAAAAACACAAATAAACAAAATAATTATTTGTTTGTGCCGACGTTTCGACTTTATTTTCAGGTCTTCATCAGGGATTTATAGACATATAAATACATAATACAGGCATACTCCCTGATGAAGACCTGAAAATCAGGTCGAAACGTCGGCACAAATAAAGGATTCTTTTGAAAGGAATATGGTCCGGGTGCGGTCAAAAAAACTCAAATAGTAGAATTATACTATTTTAATGAGCCAACGTTTCGCCCCACGTTGCAGGGCTTCATCAGGGCTATTTTGACGGCAGTCAAAACAAAAATCGTTTTGTTTGTTTTGTTGTTCATTTTTGTTTTGACTGCCGTCAAATAGCCCTGACGAAGCCCTGTAACTTGGGGCGAAACGTTGGCTCATTAAAATAGTATAATTCTACTATTTGAGTTTTTTTGACCGCACCCGGACCATATTCCTTTCATCTTTACACACGGTCAATCAATAATCTTCCAAAGGATTCTTTTGTTTATTTGTGTTTTTTCTGCTGACCGCACTTCCCGACCTTCTTCTCATATATGTCTTTGGTCAACAATCTTCACCTCATTATGATTTTCATTATTGATATACCAAATTATTTGATATAATTACATAACCTTTACTTTACAACTTCTATTCTCTTTAAATGAATTATTGTGCGGAGTCCCTATTAATTTCAACGTAATGTTGCGTTCAAGGGGCGTGGCCTAATCCCTATTCCTCAGCGTTATTTTTGCTTAGAAGGAGAAAGGATTATGGCACCCCCTGGATTTAGTAGTGGCAAGTTACCGAATGATTATATATACTGACTATGTCTACTACACTAAGAAGACCCAATATTTTAGGAAACTTACAAAATATTAGTCCAAAAATCTAACAGACCTAATTTCAGTACTTTGAGAAGAAATTGTTACAAAAGAATCACGAGATCACAGTGAATAATCTGAGCCATCCAACTTGAAAATCGTTTCAACCATTTGGTTAAAAATTGTTACAAACCTACAAATGAGTAGTTTAGGTGACACTCCTTAACACATTAACCTCCCTTTGGCTTCACAGTAGTTGGGTTATTAAACAATCAGTGTCGTGTAATAGATATATTCCAGCTATATACCTGTTTTTTTTTTTCCGAACCCTCTAAAACAGAAATAAGAAGTGAATTAGTATGTGCATTACTGTGAAAAAGAAAAGTAATTCGTGTTGTGTCTTACCTTTTACTACCTTTGGTATTTTAACGTTACCTGTTATATTTAATATCATATATGAGCTATCCATTCTAAAAAGGAGCTATTGTAAGTTCGGAGGTGAGGGGCCTCCTCGTGTTGTATCGCATATAAGATAAAAATAAAAACATTAATTAATAAAGACAATAGATAATGGTAAAATAATTAGAAAAACAGTCAGAAGTCGGAAAGAAGTGTGAGGGAGGGGGTGGGAGTGCATCAGAAGATGGAGCTATGAGGTGATGTTAATAGGGTTTTTGGAACCCTTCCTGCCCTGCCTCCTCGCAGGAAGGGGGGATGTAGTGATAGACTGGAATACTGGATTGAAGGAAGCAGGGAGACTGTCGAAGAATTTAATGTGTCTCCGTGCGATGTGTTGTACAGTTTCTAACTGTAGTTCGTTATGAATGTGTGTCATGTAACGTCTTTCCAGGGATGTTCCTCGACATATCTTCTGTAGTGTGCTGTTTTGGTATTGTTGCAGTGATTTCAGGGCTGTTGGGTAAAGACAGTGTAGTAGTGGTGCGCCGTATAGGAGTGATGGTCGTAGTATTACTTTGTAGATGAGTAATTTGAGTCTGAGTGACAGCCCCGGTGAGTAGATGAGGTGTATAAGTTGGTATGATGTTGACTTGACGATTTGTATTCTGTTCTGTATGTGTGCAGTGAAAGATAGATGTGTTTCTAGATTAATGCCTAGGTATGTGAGATGTTTCTTGGTTTGTATTGTCTGTTCGTTGAGTTTAGGTACTCTGTTGGGAGTTTTCTTGTATGAGAAGGTGATGGCGTCTGTTTTTTGTGGATTGATATGAATGTTTATGTCTCGTAGTTTGTTAGCGATGAGTTGGGCCGCTGCAGCAGCCTGGTCCATGGCCTTGTCTGCATTCATGCTTGCCGAGTATCAGCATAAGCAGATATTTGAGCATCGTCAAATTTAGTCCCGACTATGTGGGCAGTATATATATTGAATAGAACTGGCGCAAGGACCGAACCCTGAGGGACGTCACAAGTGACGGGCTTGGAAGTGGAGATATATAGCTGGTAGATACGTACTGTATATATGTATGTGCTTAATTACTATTGTCGGAACTCCAAATAAGAAGCGGTATAGGATTTTTTTTTTCACCACAGTGGGAGAATTCATAAAATTGGTGGATTTTTTTCCAAGACTACTGATTTTTTTTTTTGTATGTTTGGCACTACGTCATAGGTCACCCCATGATGTTCCTCGAGACTTTATAACCATTAGCTATGTCGTTCAACCGACTTGGGATTATAAAAGTATAACTAATAAAAATTTAAAAAAACTAATAACAAATAAAACATATATAACTATTTTTCTTTTTTTTAATATTTTCTATTTTGGAATCATTATACCAAATCCTACAGAAAAATTAATCCAATCCATATATACATATAGAATTTTTTTTTTTTCAAAACTGAAAATTGTTACAAACAAGTATTGTATATGTATATCAATCTTTATGAAATATTACAGAAATAATAAACCATTTCTTTGTAATCTGCAACAGTATTATGATTTGATAATTTTAGTGATGGTCTGATTGCAGGCCGTTATTACTAAACGCTATCTTGTGATTTTTTTTTTTATCGTTAATGACCCTCAAGGCTATTGGCGTGAATCAATTTGCTTTTTAAATTTTGAGATAAACTTTTTCATTCCGAAAATTTTAGTGATTTTTCCATAATCACTATATTTATAATTGTTAAAAACATTAATATTGACAAAATTTATTGTCACATTCATTAATTTGAAAAATGAAACTTTAATAACAAAAATAAATCTATAATATATAACATGCTTTCTATCATAATATCGAAAATTTTAATCTATTTTCATATTTTAAGTTAAAATAAAAAAAAAATTATTACAAATTTATCCGTTTAAAAACTAGAAAAAACCGCACCTGGAAAGGTATTGTGACCATGAGAAAGTAATGAAATTTTATTTTATTTTTTATTTTTAACCGTTTTACGGTTACGGGTGACTGAATATTGACCAAACTGGCTCGGAAGTATGCCCTTGACCGCAACATGAAATATCCCAAATACAAAACCTCTTAAGTACAGTATCTTAGATTAGACTAAAACTAATGATGCGAGTGTATTAAAATAGTTTACGGAAGAAGGAAACATTATTTTACCATACCTTCTTCAACAGTTTATATAACTAAAATTTTCTGTATGCTGTTGTAAGAATAATTTTTTTTCCAGCAGTAAAACTCTGGTGTAGTACCCGTATTATACAACTTTCACTTACCATCCTGAATTGAGTCGAACTTAATTTCAAGTTAATGTAAAAATTATACATGGAGCAACATATTCATTTAAAACAAATGATAACCGTAAGCTTTTCTCTCCCGTCGCGTTTCTTATGCTAAGCGTTTTTCCACTCTCCATAACCTGGAAAGAATTTATATCTCGGGTATGCTTAAAAAAAATCACTTCTGACGAAAAAATTTTTTTTTTTAGAATTGGGTGAATTCCAAGTAAAGTACCCTAAACTACGGTTACCTTCATTATGCGGTGTCCCAAAGCTGTTAGAATTGTTACAATTTGATCCCACTTTAAGTTAAAATCTATGGAATATCTTTAAAAAAAAATTATTTTGTTTTCCAGATGTACCACAATTCTTAAAAAAAAAAAAAATAAAAATAGAATATTTAGTTACTACCTTTTCTAAGTTCTTTATCTTCCTAACTATTATGTTATTATATATTAGATGTACATTATACATCTACATTACCACCGCTATTTATGGAAATTAGTTTTCAAATCTGAAAAAATATTTCTTCTTTTTTTATTTTAGTTAATTATCAAATCGTTTATAGTATACATGCATACATTTTTCATTACTACGTATCAACAATGAGAGGCGGTAAATTATTTCAAATAAACAAAACTAAAGTTATTTTTAAGGAAGCCATTTTGAAAATTCGGCATTTAAGCCCTCTCAGACTATTTCAATGATGATAAACCCTAACTGATTTCAATTATAAAATGGACAAATCGATTCAATCAACATATTTAGAACTATTTTCAGGAAAAGAGCTAAAAATTGTAGAATTAACGAAGTACTACATCAAGTTAGTCATTTTAGAAAAAAAATTGCTATATCTCAGGCATAGATATACGTAAGTTAATTTAACTTATATTTATATAGGTAATAAGTTAATTTCAACTTTATGTTTCTTTATTTAGGCTGTTTGTACACATAGATCACAGTTTTCCACCTGCAAATTGAGGTAACCAAACTTATCCTTTAGTGAGTTATGAACCCCTTCTCGTGAACCATTCTCATACACTCCACTGAATTAATTTGTAATTCTAAAAATATTTTTTAAAAACGTGAACAGCAGAACTACTTCTTTAAGGTCATATTTTCTCCAGATTTTTGTTTGGACAAGAGATATGTTTGTATTAACTATAAAAAACCCTAGGGGGAGGGAGGGAGGAGGAGTTATAAAAGTTACGTTACAATATAAATTACTCTTTTATTATTATTATGTCCTTATGTTGTGTAACTTAGGGCAGAAAAGACAGGTTATTCTGTAGGTTACCCATCTATTTTAGCCAGTCAAAGTACAGTATCAGCTTAAATTAAATCTAATGCTTGTGTTATTTTGGACACTTGTTTACTGATATCTAGTATATGTAATATCAAAAGTCTTGGTGAATAGGACAGGAACTCAAAAAAAATCTTTCTTTTTTTTTTTAGATTCTTGTGCTTTTCTCCATTCAGAAAGCCCTGATGATGTCCTGCAAAGTGGGGCGAAACGTTAGCTCACAATAAATTATTTAATTACTATTTTAGGTTTCTATACCGCACCAGGACCATCTTCTTTCTATGGATGGAAGATCCTTTTATGTCTTTATTTTTTATTTGGACAATTATCTCGAAAACAGTCAAACCTAGAAAAAAAAATTTATATTTAAAACTAAAGATCACTAAAAACTCTAGAAAAAAATTTAACAACCCCTTACTTTTTTCATACACCGTATAGTTTTCGATATAATCTCTTTTTTTTTTTTAATTATTTTTCAAAATAGTTATACCGAGCTTTTTGCCCATATAAATGGGGTTATGTGCCATGAACAGTGCCTCTCATGCTACAAGCCCTCAACATCAATTTCCATTTCACAGAAAATATGTAGCAATTTTATACAGGTTTAAGTTGTATTATACAGTTGTAGCCCTAATCATTTTTAAGTCTGTTAGCCAACGTTTATATCCAAATATCGGACAAAGCAGGAAGTTATAATACAAAAACAAAATATTTAACTTCTCAAATAACTTATTTAGGAATGAGAAATAAAAATATCAATACAAACAAATTGACACGTAATAATATTACTGTATATTAATTAATAGTCGTTATAAGTAACATAATGAGCATTTTAGAGATACAATTTGACACGCTTGTGATACGGTTAAAAATATTATCGTTAAGAAATAAAAGACATTGAACTTAAGTTGGGATTAACCCCGGTCACTTTTCTTGCTCAATAAATGGTTCGACTGAAAGGACAAGAAGAATGGAATCATAAGCATCGAGAGGTCGCAGAGAAGTTCATTAAATGCGGTATTTTTCTGTAACTTCGTTAAGATGCAATCATTAAAGATAATGATGTTTGACTGAATTACCAAAAGGCAAACCCTCAGTTACGAAGATATACTAATATAAAAAAAATAAAATATTCTTAACCATGTAATCTATACTTCATTCATCTTCGATCTGGGAGGCAAAAATTATACCGAGGGATCGGGTAGTTCCTCCTCTCCGCCACTTTCAAGATGGATCGCATTGGTGCTGTCGTAATTGCCATTGATTCAATCATCATGACAATATTGCAGTTCATTGAAGTTTTTCTGCATCTACAGATGGTTCCACACCCTACGATGCATCTGCAAAATCTTCTCTAGGGTGTCGTGCACCTTCGTCTGAATGAATTTTATATTAATATTTTAGAACTTCAAGCCCCATTGCTTAGGTGGTAATTCATTCCCAGAAACTACTGCACCTGATGGTAAAGACGATAAGCGAACTACTTCGTCGCTCCCTCATTTGTAGGCAGTACGGAAAGATAATACTTTACTTTGGACACTGGATTATAAAAATGTAATTTATCTGTGATAATTGAGAGAAATTTCCCTAGACGATGCTCCTTACATTCGAAAGAAATAGCTGTAGTCAGTTACTTTCTGTAAGAGCCTCATTTTTGGAACCTGAATTATCGAACATAATAGCGAAATTAAGCATGTCTTGATAGCACTTCATCATTTTGAAAATATTACTCCTCCTTTTCTGAAAGAAGAGGTAGTAACACCCATTGATGGTGCGGGGGAACGTGGTGATGTTTTTAGTCCCGATTCTTGAAACGATTGTGAGAAAAAGATCTAGTTTCAACTTTAGCACGGCTTGGCTTCATGAATTGTAATTCTCGTTCTGTTGGAGCAGTGCAATCATAAAAACCATTAAGTACCTTGACAACCTTTCCAACAATTGGCTACGCTGTCCAAAATTTATCTATGACAGTTCTAACAAACAAGATTCTGCGTCACCCGAACTTATTTGCTATTCCATACGGCTCACGACATAATAATGCCTTTTGGTGGGAAAAAAGGTTTGATAGAAGAAATGTTAAAAAATAGGACGTTTTTAAGCGAAATTATATCGAAAAATTTTAGATGTGAAAATAATGTAAATATGTCATGTTTTTAGTCTTTGATTCTATTTTATTTTGAGTATTAAAACTATAGTTGAGCATTTAGCACAGAAATATATTTCTATTCTATATTATTTTATTTTATTTAACGGGGATTGAGATTTTATTTGGATATAGAAAGGTTTTTGGTAATGTTGAACATCTTTGTGATATTTCTTTTTAAAAAAAAGATGGAATTTTCTTAAAGTTTAAGTTTTTTGCAAGTTCGGTTCTAGTTCATCAGGGAAATTGAAAAAAAAAAAACAGAAAAAAAATGGAATAAAAAGTCATGTTTTAATGTTGTACACTACTAATCTTTTAATTATTATTGTATACTTTTATAGGCCTGGTTGTTTTGAGATTAGACTAAAATAAGTATGTTGTGTAACTAGCAACCCAATGAAGTTGGGCAGCACAACTTTATATCTATATTTTAATAAAGTTTTTCCTCCCTACTTTCACTAGATACTGTTAAAAAAATTTACAACAAAATAAAAACCGTCACCTACGAGAGTTTGTTTGTTACATTTGTTCTCATTTTTGTGAATTTCTGACACAAGCTCACTTCCTATTCAACAGTACTTTTAATATTACTTACACTAGATATCAATTGTTTGAATAAAAAAATTTGTATATATAGTAGTAGCATATCAAAAGGATGGACTTGCTCAGGGACAATATACCCAGATGGTGCTCCTACTGTATTCACAAGTATTTCAGATTGGAGATATTTCACACTAATTATAGTCCTCTTCTTTAATAGTGATTCAATATCTTAATTATTCTTTAGGCCAAATAGGCAAAGATTTACTGATAGGAAGGCCAAAATAGTGATGAATAGATATTAAATGGAGGCTATTAGTACTAAAAAACATTAGGCAGTAAATTCACCTAGTTAAAAAAAAAAAATTATTTAGAGCTAGGTATATATTCTTGTTATGAAATTTAAAAAATAAATAATTATAATCTCAAGAAAAAGAAAGTAAAAAATAATTGTGATTAATTTTTAAAATAATTATATTTTATTCTTAAATAAAACAAATTTGATCCTTTTTTTTTTCTCTCAACTTTATTCTTTACACCTTTTCCAATGTTTCGACCCTCAGGTCATTCTCAAGGATACCTACAAAAAGTTTTTTTAATTTTTATATTACAATTTCATTATTTCCTTCAAACTACACACTGATTTCTTTGGCCCTATCTTCATATTGATATCATTTTCTTTTTTCAAATCTTAAAAATGCAGGCTAATTTCCTTTGTCCCATCTTTAAATAAATTAATCATTAAAATAATATCATAATAACATTATAAATTTTTTGTTTTTTAAAATTAGATTTCCTACTTAACCCAAAGAAATCAATTATTCATTGACACCTGTCCTTCTATACCACTTACTCCTCAGGTAAAACAAGATTCATTACCTCAGATCTCATCTTAAAAAGTAAATCACTTAGAATCCTCATGTTGATAAAATAGCAAAACACAGTTTATTGGTCTTCACAATGTAAATGTTCGTGAAACAATAGCTCTGGATTCATAATTAAAAACAAAATCTGTTATTTACTTTACTTATTGAAAGGACTATTTTAAAGTCTATTTGGATTTACTATTAAGCCACGAAGTTCCACCAAAGCAGCAACTATCCTCTCTCATTCAATTCATATAACCCTAATTCACTATAAAATGCTAAATACTGTTTTTTTTTTTTTTTAAAAAAAGTTGTTATGTTTCGAATAATTGACAGTATTAATCTAGGAAAAGGGGGTGGTTAAAGTAAAATACAACTTTTATCCATGCCAATGTTTTGGTCTTCCTCAAAGGCCATTTTCAGGACAGATAACCATTGTCATTAGGAGCTGAGAAGAGAAACAGAATCTGCTGTAATTTTATTTAATAAATCAAACCAAAAGATTCTATTTATTTAGTAAGCATATTTTTAGTGCTGTGTACCATGACATGCCCAGAGGAACCTTCATCTGCTAAATGGTTCGATAAATTTACATTAAAAAATTTAATATTTTAAAATTTAACTTAAGCAAATTCCAGTAATATGTTTAATAAAATTCTTCTCCAATTTAAAAATTTCTAAATTAAAAAAATTTTATACATGGCTATGAGCAATTTTCATGGTTTTAAATTATTTATGCAATATTAGATGATAAACATGAATAAGATTTAGAAAATGGTATATTATGTTATATTACAGGAGAATCAACAGTAAAATTTTTCTTTTAATGCTCAAATTTAATAAAAATAAACTCCTCTGTAGATATAATCTTTTACTCCTATATTTAAATCAATTATACTTTCTCAACTACCTTCAGCAGTGGTTTCCAACTAGTGGTCCACGGACCATCTGAGGTCTGACATGAGATATTTTTCTGTTCAGAGATGAATATCCTATACTTTCAATTAAGCGTATTAAAGCTTACTTCTTGTACTTCAGGTATAAGTATATATTATTCCTCACTTTAAATAATACACTTTGTAGAAGTACAGGGCTTTACATTCCTCCAAAGTGTTGATGGCAAGAGGAATCTTTTACTATTTTCATCAAAAATCACGTTATTCATAAAAAAAAAAAATTAATGAATAAAACAACAAGGTGACCTAATCGCTAAAAGGAAACGGGACTATTCGTCCTCACTTAGAACTGGTTCCTTCAGCTAATCACTGAGGAAAACAAATATTTTGTATAGAGTAGAAATCTGCAGTGGCCCCAGCCCAGGAACATAAGAGAAGAGGACTTGCTTCTAGGAAACCACCCTGAAAATCAACAGTATAGTACACCCATACAATATAATCCATATACATAGAGCTCTGTGTTTGGTCTGCACCTCAATAAAATTTGATTGTTCTTACCAAAAATATAATTAATTTTTCCACATGTACCTTGAACTTACATAAAACATATAAATAAGAAATGACCATTGGCATTTTTGGCTTAATTATGGATTCTTAACATCATTGAACTAATACATATCCCATGTTATCAACAGGAAAGAAAAAAAAAATCCAAGGATTTCTCCATATTTTTTTGTTTTCCTTATATAATTAATAAAGTTTTTATAAAATTATTATTATTCTTCCATAATCCTTTATAGTCAAATTAATTTATTTCATATTTCCTGCTACAGCTGGGAGGTCACTGTCAAAGTTAATGAATGAAAGAAATTGCCATAATTATAAATGAAAGTACATAATATATATATATTTTTTACTTTCTAGAAATAGTGCAACTTATAAATAAATAGCCAGAGAGCAGATATTCCCTTTTAATGTCCATACAGTAGAATTCCTTGAGGTATTTTCTTATGTCAAGTGAAATATGCATTAATATCATTCACCCTGATACCTTTTTTTAATCTCTTGAATAATTTCAAGCCAAACTTTTATTTAACCAAAATAATAGAGAGTATTCGATAGAAGTTAAAAATAAGTACCAAAAGTGGCCATTGATTGGTGCTAAAGGATAAAACTGAAATCTGAAACCAACAAGTGCACACATTAAGTAAAATCTGTCAAGGCAATTATTTTAAACTTAGCCTTTTTTTCTAAAACGGCATTAGTTCAAGGTATGTACATTTTTGTTTTAATATATATTTATTTTAAGTTATATATAAAAATATGGAAATAGTATTTCAATAATTTAGTTCATAAATGCTTTTGTATAATTCAATTAAAATATTTTGACCCTTAAAATAATAAATTATGTAATGATTTCTAAATCAGATATTAAATTTATAATCAGGAGTCATTTTCAAAATTTTTTGAGAGTATTAGGTTAAAGTAAAGATTTTTTATCAATTTGCTTAAGAAATATAATTTAACTATTGTTCTAAAATAAAGTTCGATTATGGTTGTCTGTAATACACAATGAGGATGCTTACATGGGTTAGTTGTAGTTTGAGGTATAAAATAAAGAAAAACATTTTTTAAAAATCATAATATCTTTAAAAGAGGATTTAAAAGCAATATGTCATTTGATGATTTTAAACTAAAAGCATATTAAAAATAAACTAGTTTCTTTAAATTTCACTCCATTTCCTTTCTTCTGATTATTGGAATAAAATGTTCATGAATTGCTAAAAAAGACTAGTCATTCTTAATTACAAATGTTAAGCAGCTTTAATGTATTATTATGTTTAGTTTTCTTCGAGTGATTGTTTATTGGGTCAAGTGTTCTGTTTATCAATAAGATTAGTCATTTATTTAGTAGAACCATTACATAAAACTATTCTTTTTAAAAACACCTGTGGACCACCACTACTAATGAGGAATAAATAATATTCTAAATTTCATAGCAACTATCCGAATTGAAAAGTTAAGATTGAGGTTTTGGTTAACCTAGTTTTCCATTCCAACATTTCCTTAACTACTCCAAATGTGTCACAAAGACTTGTCATAAATCAAAACTTGCAAAATTCCCATTCTATTACTCTAATTTATCCAAACAAAATTGAGATAAAACCCCACAAACTCAAATAAATCCAAAAACAATATCACTTTAAAATAAAATATAAAGACCAAAGATCACAACCCAAAAATAAAATAACTGTCGACAAACTTATAAACATTAAATTTATATACTTCGACATAAAAATAAAAGCGAAACGCCCTCTTCTATATTCAACATTAAATCCACTAACAGGCTCTCTTTCACCCTCAGCAAAAATAAGGAATTTATTTTAATTTATAGGAAATTCCTAAGAACAGTTTGTAATAAGAATTCAGTTATTTATTTTTCTGTTAAAATGTTAAAGATTTTTTTCACAAGCACATTACTTTCAAATAGGGGTAGAAGTCATTTTAAAAGTATGTAGATTTATTTTTCAATAATAATAATTGGAGATGATTTTAATGCTAAAACACTTTGAGGTTCAAGATTAACTACTACTAAGATAAAGAAAGTTTGCAGTTATTAATATTAAAAATAGCCAAGTCCTTTCATCTGATCATTCACCACTTTTTATGACAATAAACAACAAGGTAATTTCTTAGCCAAACACAGCAAAGCTGACAAATAATATAGACTAACTAAACTCAGTTCAAACAGGTACTAGAGGAAAAAGTACCATTAAATGATAGCAACCAGCGAGACAAAGAAGTAGAGAAGTTCAACTGTATCATACAGAAAGCAGCATCGGAAAGCATCTGACAGTCAGATAGAAAATAAAAGTAGTCTTTCCTCCCTCAGATGTGAATTAGTTATGAAAAAGAGAAAAACTTGAAAGACTTAGTAGTGAGTTCATACTTCTAAAAATAAACAAACTTTGCAATGAGCTCAAAGAGATGATAAGAATAAGAAGGGCAAAAGACTTGAAAAATATCTATGTAATCTTATTAACCAGATAAACACTGGTTATTCCCACTGGAAATGCATTAAAACACTAAAGAGGCCAAAAATTCAATCATTACCTGTCAAAATACCAAACAAATCCTGGGCTAGTAACACTAAAGAGAAAGCTGCCCTTTTTTCTGGTCATTTTGAAGAAACATTCCAGTGGCTACCTCAGCTAATAATTGTAGAAAATATAGTCAAATGCCAAAAATTAGATAAAGAAGTTAATTTTCAGGAATAGAAAGAGGAGACTAAAAGCAACATAAGTTGCAAAAAAGCACCAGGATATAACTTAGTAACAAGGCAAATAATAAAAGAACTACGGGATAAGGCCCTAAAAAAATTATTATGAATAATAAATATGGTTTTCAGACTGAAGTATGTGCTGATCCTATTGAAATTGGTGGGAGGTTATAGTGATTTTAAAGCCTGGCAACTAATTGAAGGCAAGTCTTTATAAATAGAAAAGCAGAGAGAGAAAAGTTTTATATTAAAAAACAAGAAGTTTCTTACTCAGATGCTTGAAGAAGTTTGTCGGGGGGTGCGGTCAGCAAAGAACAACATAAATAAACAAAACCATATTTATTTATTTTATGCCGACGTTTCGACCTGA
>NW_027112597.1:593408-597373 GCF_000696795.3 Halyomorpha halys
ATTGATTGATATTTGTGGAATTGTATGGTAGTAAATTGAAAACAGTGACAGATGAAATATAATATCATGTAGATAAGAAGATTATAATATAAGATATGTAAGTAGTGTCTAAAAATTGAAAAAATTAAATAAATAAAAAAATTTTCATTGTGTGTCATAATGTTCAATTTGTAGATTCCATTTATTTATTCTAAATTTGTTTGTATACTATTCCTTTTCAATTGTATGTTACTCTAAATGTTGTTGTTATCTCTTTTGTTCTATAGCCCTGATGAAGAACTGAAACTCAGGTCGAAACGTCGGCATAAAATAAATAAATATGGTTTTGTTTATTTATGTTGTTCTTTGCTGACCGCACCCCCCGACAAACTTCTTCAAGCATTAATCTACGGTCAACTATCTACACCTCAATATTTCTTACTCAGATATTGTTAAGTGTCTAGAAATGACACTGGATACAAGGTTCAACTGGAAAGTACATCTGATGAGGAAAAAAGAAGAACTCATCATAAAATTAAGTAAAATGCACTGGCTGTTGGGTATAAATTCGCAACTATCAGTTGGGAACAAACTTTTGTTATACAAATGAGTTCTAAAACCTATGTGGACTTATGGAATTCAGCTCAGGGGTTGTACCAAGAAAAGTAAAGTACAAATAATTCAAATCTTTCAAAGTACTCAGAAGCATAGTTGATGGACTCTGGAACATTAGAAACAACAGTCTGCAGAAAGATTTTAAAGTCAACCTTGTCAGTGAAGAAATAAAGAAATATGCCAATAAACATGAGACGAAAATAAAAACTAATGGCTGAAATTCAGTGCTTGGTTGAGGAATCACCTAATCAAAATAAACAGCTTAATAGAGTGAAGCCTTATGACTTGGTAAAGAAGTATATTACAGATCTTGAATAACAAACTCTAAAAGAGAAATCGCTAGGGGGCTATACCCCACAACAGAGATTTTTCAATGAAAGAAGAGCAACATGTTGGGTCAGCTCAGTTGTTGCATGAGAAGGTGGTTTTAATGGTTCATGCCGTTTTTCAATTTCAGGCGCTTTTTAATTATTGCTCGATTTGACTATAAAGTTTCCTCTTCCCGTTTTAACTAATATTTCAAAAGTGATATAGGACTATTGCTACCCGGGGTCTTAGCGGGGCGGGTTCGGATTGCCTTTTTTTTGTTATGATCTCCTCTTGTGAGATTATGACATGTTGTACATCGACAAACGTACTTGCTATAATTGTCTGTTTAAAGAGTCAGATAAGTAAGGCTGCCATGGAGGGCGGGAGTGGAGGGTTTAATGCCATTTCTGAAATACTTCCACATTAAATAAATATTCAAAAGAAACCAACAAATTATGAAAAAAGTGAGTAAAGCAGAAATTCCTGTAAATATAAAAATAATTGTGATGAAAAATAACATTTAAAAATCAATTAATACTCAATTCTTTGCAGAGGATTAGAGATTTCAAATGATAAAATGATTTTATTTGTTAATTAATTTAGAAAAAAAGAACTATGGTTGGAAATCTGAGATTCAGTACAAACAAATATTTTGAAAGATCAATTAATAAAGATACCAAAGTTTACTGGAAATACTTTGTGTTTTCTATGACTTGATAAGCAGAGCCCAAAAAATGCAATGATAGAAAGAAAGAGAGTAAAGGTCTCAGAAGAGAACTCTTGCCCAACAAGAGGGATTGTTAAGAGATACTATCAATTATATCTAGCAGAAGCCATCATTCCAATTGCAGATTTTGAAAAAGAAGGATTGTGCTTTTGACATTTATTTTCCAAACACACTACAGATTTGTTAAAAACCTTATCAGGGGTATTTATGCATTTGAAGAGAATATTGTACTAGGCAAAGAACAAGACTAGATTATTATGAGCTACTACAATACCCTCAAAACCTGGAGCTTAATTTTTGATATTCTGTGTACTTATCCAATACCAAATGTGATACTATTTAAAATAAACATCCAGAGTTTTTTTTTTTTGTTAACCCACCATATTATGGTAATCAATCAATGATACTGGTATGACAGTCATTAAGCCCACCAAAAGAAGATAATAAAAAAAGCATGCATGAGACTCTCAAGTGTTAGAAGTTAAACTTCTTTGGTTATAGCAATCGCTGACAGTTTTATTATTTCAGGATTAGGAAATAGAATTTGATTCAGGGAAATTTTTTTTATACAATAAATATTTAAAACTATTTCCTTTATTGGCAACAAGTATTTCACTTTTTTTTCTGACCCAGACCAATTTGCACAACCATACCTAAAGAAGTTTAACTTCAATGTAACTCGTATGTTTTATCCAACAAGCTTTGTTGGCACAAATTTCTTATCTTGATTGCTTATTCATTAAAAAGCACATGTACAAAACTAACATCAATATTTCTAAACCAAGGATTGATGGATACTGCTATCATTCTCAATGGCTCATAGATAGCTAGCCTAAGAGGGAAACAGTGTATATATACAAGACATATATTCCTTACAGATAATAATAAGTGAGATTAGACAACCGATTTGAACATCTCTGTTTATCTAAAGAATAAGTAATCTAAGTAACTTAATCATATCAATGCTCTATTGATAATATGGGAAATCTAATGTTTACGAAACTATCAACAGATTATAAAACAAATGTGTATAACTATAAGGCTAACTTAACAGAAATACATACAAGAAGTAGTTCCTTGATGGTGGCTATGGAGTTCACACAAATAAAATGATGTTGAAAAATTTAACAACGCTTCTTTCTCTAAAACTTTATAATAACAAAAAAAGAACTAAGATATAAAATACCTATCCAATGTAAATAAACCTTCAATTATTGTGATTATACTACTCTGGATAATTCAGTGTAAATCAGTCAGTTTTGAAGCAACCAGAAGGCATTAAAAGGGCTTATCATATATAATGTGATTCTTATTTGGGAAATAAAGAATAATATATTTCTTTACAACACATTTATTGATACATATATAGGAGATTCTAAGACCTTGCTTGGTATTCAGAATGGGAGGACGGCTGCACTTCACTGACAAAATTAGCAAAAGGTGCTTGAGAAGGTCGGGACCAAATAATGGATTATCACGTCGATTGAAGAAGAAAATTTTAAACAGTAAAAATAATCATCTTAAAACATTAATTTGAAATAAAATTAAGATCTGTAGACCCAATCAGCTGTTGCAAATATCCTTGCCAAGAACCAGAAACAAAAATAATATTTGTTCGACTGGCTATAATTGGAGACAGTACCCCCTCCAGCACCCAGGATGGTTCAGGGGCATTATGCACTAGAGGTGGATGTGTAGGATCTGTCAGAAATGTTTTTTTTTTTTTTTTTTTTTTACTACAATACAGTGATCTTATTTTTCTTTTATAAAGCTAGGGAGATCAAGTGCTCATGAATTGTATACTAACTGTAGATATATGACTGACAAGCAAGAAATTCAGCACATTGTTACATAGCAGATATCGAACTCAAACAATCTGTTCATCTCTCTAGTTTTTATTAATGAAATTTATATTTGCCTAAGAAAATTCAGGTCTTTTGTTTGTTTTAAGAAAAGTTTCACCTTTCTTCAACCTGGTGGGCATACATGCACTATAAGTTTTCTATTTCAAGACCTGTATCCTGAATGTGTCCTCCAATTTTATGATTCAACCATTTTCTAATTTCATGCGCTTTTTAAATATTTCTCGATTAAACTATCTAAAAGTCTCCTCTTCCCGTGTTAAGCAAATGTTTCTAAAGTGATATAGGACTGTCGCTCCCTGAGTGAGATTGCCCGTCACTTGTGGTGTCCCTCAGGGTTCGGTCCCTACGCCAGTCCTATTTAATATATACACTGCCCACATAGTCGGGACTAAATTTGACAATGCTCAAATATCTGCTTATGCTGATGATATAGCCATATACTCGGCAAGCATGAATGCAGACAAGGCCAT
>NW_027112597.1:599333-601103 GCF_000696795.3 Halyomorpha halys
CTGTAATTGTCTGTTTGAGAAATCAGATAAGTAAGGCAACCATGCAGGAAGGGAGTGGAGGGTTTCATGCCATTTTCCAATTTCAGGCACTTTTTAAATATTGCTAGATTAAACTATCTCAAAGTCTCCTCTTCCTGTGTTAAGCAATGTTTCTAATGTGATATAGGACCGTCGCTCCCTCGGGGTCTTAGTGGGGCAGGTCTGGATGGTCTTTTTGAAATTTATTTTTTTCACTGATCATTAAAAATAGAAAATTCATAGAAGAACCTCATTTCATCAAAATTAGTATAGTACTGACATAGGAATCTACTTATGATGAGAAAAATGGAGTAAAAAAATAAACAATAAACAAATAAAAAAAGCAATCCATTTTATCCTTTATTTTAAAAAATACATGTATTCTGGAATAAATTATTTAATTAAATGTTTAATAACAAACCTTAGAACCAATAAAGAAGGCTTATACATTTAAAAAGGTGGGAAACATCCTACAGACATCTTTACAAGGTAGGTAAAATAAAATTCAAGAACATTTTCATAAAGATATTTATTTTATACATATATATTCTTAATCTCTTTATAATCTATATTGAAAGCCAATTAATTATGAAAGTAATGAAGTGAGGCTAACTAGCAGCCAGAAATAGGTAGAGTCAAAATCTGTAAATAGTTTTAGAAAAAGTAAGATAAAAAAAAAAACTATCTTACTTCCTTCAATTCAACTATCTACACAATTTTCGAGTTTACAAAATCTTTTATTTTTAAAAGTTTTATTAATTTACTATTTTTTTTTTTGTTTTGTTTTTTTATAAATACATTTCCAGTCTATAAACCATGCATTTATTCATTAATATTAAATAAATAAGGAAGTTTAGAACATCCATCATAAATATTAAAATAAACAATATAGCTTCGAAAGGTGATTTATTTATAAAATGATGAGTAAATTTAATGACTCCTAATCCTGTCTAGTTTTTACTTTGTCTTAATTCAAAGTCAATTATTGGAAACACTGCTATAACCTCAGGATTTTCATCATAAATAAAGCAGGATAAAATATATTACATATGAAAAAGTATAATTAAAATATAATAAAAATTATAAAATAAATGAAAACTAAATCAGTGATGCTTAAGTGCCTGAAGGAGGCAGAAAGCAAAGACTGTGCCCAAGGCAAAAAAGCAAAGCAATAATTTGTAACAATATGGGAAGGTATTGTTCTCAATAATAATATTAATCGCTATATCACTTGATAAAATATTTTTTCCTTTGTTTTCAATAGGTAGGATTACAGTTACAGGACTTAGTCCAAAATTTGTGTGACAGACTCACCCAATGCAATCTGCTATTCAGATAAATACAATTCCAGTGTTACCTTAAAAGCAAATAACCATACTTTTTCCTAGCCTCCTACTTAATCATATACATACATACTTATGCAAGTGTTAATAAATATAAATATGTATCTATATGAATATACAGGGTGATTCATTTTAACATCCACCATTCAAATTAATAAACTTTATTTTATTTAAAGGTGATGAGAAAGTGATCCATATTAAAATGCCAAGCATTTATTTATATATGGTATAAAATGAATCATCCTAAACATATATAAATATATCCAGTTGAAGTGGCTCATTACATTAATAATTTTTTTTTTAAATATATACTATAAAAATAAAACAACTGAAAATGGCAGTATTTATTCCTTTATAAGAAACTAATAAATAAAATTTTGTGTATTTTCATTTAAAATAATAATCTAAA
>NW_027112597.1:601158-609291 GCF_000696795.3 Halyomorpha halys
TTATAAGAATAACAAAACCGGTGGCTTTTCTTATTGCCCCAACCTAGTATGTTGCACCAATTTGTTAATTCCTGAAAAGTAGAACATTAAATTAAATAAAGTTTAGAGCACAGATTAAATTATTTAGGTCTATAAAATTAATAAAATTAAAATTATTATACTTCTTCAAACACACACAATCATACAATGAGTGAAAAAAGTATGGACTTAACCTCTACTTAATAATGTATAGCAAAGTTGAGGAGATAACATCAAAAATAATTAGAAGGAATCAGAAACATATGAGCTTCAAATATCAACATGTAAACTACATAAGTGGAAATGAATAAAGACCGCATATACAATTGATTGGCGTTAAAAAGTACAGAAGAATATCTATTAAACAACCAATTATCCAATATCTTATAGTCAGTAAAAATAGCTAAACAATTTTTTGTACCTAAAAGTAAGTGTAAATTAATGTCTTTCAATAAGATCATGTGTAAAAATATTTAAAAAAACATGATAGTAATAAGTTTACTATTCCTTTAGGTACATGGGCCTAATCTGTCAATTTTAGTCAATACTACTTTATGGCAAAATTAATCAGCTTCAAACTGAATCCTAATAAAACTAAAAAGTTCTATTAAAATATTGAACATGAAGAAATGAGTTTTTCAAATCAACATTTTTCCAAACAACAGGAAATCAGCATTTTTGAATTTATTTTGGCAAATATCATGAAAACTGCCACTCATATGGTGATGATCATTATAAACAACTTTATGGTGTATTTAATGAGCTTCAAAAACAGCCTTAAGAGACATCTATACATCTAATGATATCGAACATTCCTCAAGACACAACTCATCTTAAATGTATATTACAGAATATTAAAAATATGTATAAGCTGTGGTTAATGGATAAAAATAACAAAGATTAATCATGTACCACAAAATAATATGATAAATCATCTATAATCAACTTTTTTGAAAAATAGTATTTTTCATAATATTTGCCAAAATATAAATACAAAGTGCTGTTCCTCATTATTTAGAAAACATAATTAGTGTTTGAAAAACTGTGTCTCAGAAAATGTTTAATGTTAGAGTTCAATTAGAACTCAAATTTTGACAAATTTACTTTACATTTAAAAGCTTTTATCCTATTTTTTTGGATATTGAGCACTGAGTAAGAAATAAAAAAAAAATTTTTTTTGTTCAATAAATTAGGAAGTCATTAGTGCACTCATGAAATAGTTTAATCTAAAATTATGTCGAAACCTAGTATCGTTGAAGAAATATAACTTTTTTTCCAAAAAAATTTAATTGAGCAAGAAGTCTTAAACCATTCATACTAAATCAAGTTTAGATGAATCCAAACTATTTCAACACTAAAAAAAAATAAATAAATAAAAATAAAATTTAATGTCATCAAACTTAAAAGAGGAAGAAAGATATTATTATCACTAATGTTCTCTCTCACCCGATAAAATAAATTTTGATTACCATATTATGTAAATGGTCAGAAAAATTAAATTTAAAAGAGAAATATCATTGAACTATATCTCGTAAATGGCCTTGTTTTTCAACATTTGTTACTAATATTTTACAAATACATAACATTATTGTATTATTATTTTTGTGACATAATTTTAAACCATCTACAATACTGAGCGTCATCAAATTTCTCCAGTCCAATAGTTTTTTAATGTAGTTCACACAACTACACTTGTCTCCTTCCTCCAAATGAGACATCAAATTATAAAAAAATACAAAAATTAAACAATTTATTAATTTTATTATTAATATTACCTTCATGTTCTCTTAAGAGTGAAGAAACTTCTTTTTTTTGGTTCCTGCTGACTTGATTGGCCGGCAGGAAGTGTTTGTGCCTTAGTGCCAGGCCCAGATACTTCACACGCTGGCCTTAACGTTGATGTCCACCTTCTCATGTCATCATCATCCTTTGCTTGGAAGAGGTACTCCGAACCATTGGAAAGCCTGTTATATTAATAAAATTGATGTAAGAAAAAGAGCCAAGAAATATTTTTTTAAACCCAGGAATGTAAAAAAACAGAATGCTTTGTAGATGGAATCAGAAAAATAACTTATAATAAATAATTTATTGAAAACAAAATAATTATTCAATTTTAATTAGTTGATGAACTTGAATGAGTATGGAATTTTCATATATAATATATATGATTAAGTAATTATTAATTTTTAAGAATTGCCACGAGGGTATTTTCTTCACACTATTTCTAGTCAAGTATTTTCTAGTATTTCAGGAAATGTCACATTCATTAATAGCATAAACTTCAAAACAGGTTTTATACTAAGCAGCACTCAAAAGCCAAGAATGGGGTATTGTTGGATTCAGAATTTCATGGAGCTCTAAGAAATAGCACTCTCAATTCTTACTTTTGAACCAAAACTTTATTATATTAAGTTGAAAGCGATTTTTAAAATAATCGGTATTAAAACTCTGATTGCGACAAGTTGGTATATTGAAACAGGACAAATCAGGTTTTTAAGATTTTTACACCTATGTCAAAACCAAGTTGGTTTATTCTTACAGAACAAACTGGATATTTTAAGGTCCTAAAGTAAACCATTTTCGAGATAACACACAAATTTTAACGATACCATAGGCAAACCTGCTGACACAGGATTGAGAAGAGATGACTCAGGGTTTTAATTTAATGTTTTTCATCAAAAGAGTTGTATATTTTTATTTTATTTTAGTTAAAAGACACGTATGATCAGTAAATAAACAATGGTCACATTTTCACTGCTATAGCATTGTTCTCAGTGAAGTTTTGTAAGCAAAGAATAATATAAAAAAATTCATATCAAACAAATACTTAGTTTTGAATATTAATTTTGTACATAACAATGACTACTTTTTATAATGAGACTCATTAGTAATTATCTTTCAAAAGAAGATAGATAGATTAATTTTCATTATAAAATATTGACATTTAATTTTTTCTATATTCATTTAGTGACTGACGGATACAGCATGTGAAATATATACATACGCCAACTGGTATCTATAAAATCCTTTTGAAGTTAATTGTTTTATTCAAATGTTCCACTCAACATTCGACATATTTTTAAATCCAGCCTTACTCTAAATTAAATTTGATTGAGATAACACAAAAATCTAAAGTAACTACAAAACCTTAACTGACATAACAAGAAGCAACTGTTTTAAGAAGAGATCAAAGTAGGGTTTTGTTTTTAACAATGTAATTTTAAGAATTAAAATTACTACTCCTGCCATTGTAGTTATGTTAGCCAAGGAGTTTTAGAAAGGGTTATTAGAATAAATCAATATGTAATGTTTGAATAATGAAAGGAAAGTTTCTTAATTATAAATTATTATGAGATGTTTAATTTTTATTATGTTTCCTTGAAGGTATCCAAGTATTAAAAAGAAGTCCTATATTTTAGTCATTATCAAAAATATGATTGAATTTTTTATCTTACTCTGAAAACAATTTTAAATAATTTTTTTAATTGACTATTTCTAATTTTGCATAAGATTCAACATTCACTAACGGTCATCCTAATAACAAATATAATTCAAATAAAAATTAAAAATAGTTTCACTAATTCAAATTTTAATAGAGATAAACTTTAGTAAATTAGGTTAAATGTTTAAAATGTTGTTACTTTTTAAAAATGACTTGTTATTATTTTCAGAAAGAGAAAAAAAAAAAAGCAATATTTTTATTATGACTCAGATGTACATTGAAATATTAAGCAAATGAAGATGTTCCACATTTGTATTCGATATCTAGAATTTCAGGCTACCATAAGACATTTTTTCTGTCATCCATTATAATAATTAATGTGTAATTAGACAAAAAATATTTTTTTAAAAATTAATAAACTATTCACAATTGAACCAAAGAAATCAAAAACACACAATTACAATTTTACTGGTGAGATAAAAATACTTTATCTTTATTTGGACTAAAAAGGACTTCCATACAATTGAAAAGGTGGCCAGAGTAATGGGATGTGATAAATCTAGAGGAAACTTGCATTTCACAAACACACAGGAAGAGGAAAAGATGAGCCTTTTTTTACCAATAACTAAAAGGAATTTTTGGAGAAGTTTGTCGGGGGGTGCGGTCAGCAATGAACAACAAGGTCATCAGGGGTTATGGCGTAGAAGGTAGGCCTGCAACTCAGAAGGAATTTTCTTTCAAATATGCACTTATTGTTAATGCTATTTTGATTTTGATCTCCCAGCTTAAATTTACTGAGTTTGATTATATAAACTACAATTCCAATTCTTCTCTCAATTAAACTACAGTAATTATAATGAAGGAGAAGTTGTTTGGGGTTCTGGTCAAGAAAGAAACCACATGGTCTTCTTTCTAGATCAGGGATGGCCAACAAGTTGATCACTCGCAATGTCTGGTGTGGAATTCTGTGTACCATGAACTTCGAAGCGACTACAGAAGACAAAACTTTCTAGCAATATGTTAATGTATTCTGGGTATTTATAAAGGTCATAAATTCCTAGAATTCTGACAGCCTGACACTCCCCACACAGCACAATATATTTTGACTTACGTATTACACTTCACACCGGACCCAACATGTGGACTCATTATTATCTTTGTCAGGATATAAAACTAATAATGATACGTTCATTAGGGACTTACAAATTCAGTTTCCCCATTAATGTTAAGGCAACGAAGTAAATTCTAAATCTGTGTTTATCTGTAGCTACTCTGAATTAATAAATATTGTTAATAATTACCCATGTCCTTTTAATTCTTCTGGATGTGAGTTTTGTGACCCTTTAAATAATTATTGTTGTTTTTACTTTAAAAATTTTTTGAGGTTAATGACTTCCATTTTTGAATGAATTATTTATTCATGACATTGTACAATGTTTCTGGACCACTGTCCCATATTCATGCACTTTAAAAACCTTACGATTTCATATGGGAAATCATGAGGTTTTTAAAGTGCATGAATATGGGACAGTGGTCCCGAAACGTTGTACAATGTCATGAATAAATAATAAATAATTCATTCAAAAATGGAAGTAATTAACCTCAAAAAATTTTAAATGAATTGACTCACCACCAGACTTCCTAGAGAGATAATCCAGATTGTTGTTTTTATGTAAGTACGTATATTGTATATTTCAATACGAGATGTACTCAGCGAGCTATTGATAGATTAGCAAAAAGTAAGTTATATTACTTTTTCATGATAAATTTTCCTGGCCCAAAAAAAACAACAACGTGAAAGTAAAATATTGAAATCAAATTATTAGCCTTACTGTGCATTTTAATAAAAATGTTTTCATATTTATGAACAAATAGTACAATAACTTATATATTGAAGTTAATAAAAAAATTAAATAGCATTTTAAGTAAATAAAAATCTATCTTGAACAAGTGTCGGAAAATCAAATGTTTAGGTACCGAATGTACAGAACACTCTCATCAAAAATTGGGTCTGGAAATTGATTTACTTCATGAGCCTTTATCTTGAAAACATAAAAAAATAAAATAAAAAATAGTTTTGAACATATCTTTTTCTTATCTACACATACCTCACTGGAATGTAACTTATACAGAAACACAGTGTATAAACATAGTATACATTTCAAAACCCTTCTCACCCCTTGGACTACGCATATGTAAGTCGATTGTGACACAATTTTAGGGTAAAAAGTAGATCTTATATAGTGAAAAGTTGGCCACCCTTGTTCTAGATAATATCAATGCTCAATGAAATCTTCACCATTACATTAATTTTAGAAGTAAAACTATCAATAGCAATGCTCAGTGAGTTTACGAAAGCAGATGGCTACAAGGGAATCAAAAACCTACAATACCGAATCTACAATCAACCAGCCCTTTACCACACCCAGGTTCACATCTGACACTTCCTGTTTGGCATCCCCGGACATGAGCTGTTGGCCCAGGCTGACCACACCCGACATAACCTCCCAGCAACTTGCTCTGCTAGTGAAAATCTTGCTGATTGTAAGTAGAAATGATAATTATACTAACCATTGGTCAGGAAAATCTTTTATAGGGTAATAAAATGAAATAAGCTATATTTTCCTCCTCCACTTTTATCTTTATCTTTTATCACACATCTTCCTCAGAAGTTAGTAATAAATAAACATAATACTTAGTTTTTAAATGACAAATTTTGTTAAAATACCAATATATAACAACTTCATTAATATAATGAATTAAAAACTAGTAAGAACTTTAATCAGCAGTATTCACAGAGCACTAAGAAATAGCACTCTCAGTTCTTATTTTTGAACCAAAAATTTATTAATTTAAATTTAAATTGATTTACAAAATAATAGGAATAAATACTCCAATCGCCACAAGTTGGTAGATTGAGATGGGACCAATCAAGTTTTAAAAATTTTGATGCCGATGTCAAAACCCAGTTGGAACAAACTGGGCCCTGCATTTTAAGACTAACTTTAGCCATTTTCGAGATAATGCACAAATTTTAACCATACCATAAGTAAATCCACTGACACAGGATTGAGAAGAGATGAATCAGGCAGGGTATTGATTTGATGTTTTTCATCAGTGTTGTATACTTTCATTTCATTAATAATGTTGTATTTTAACATTAATAATGTTTTAACATACATCAATTACAGAAAGAAATCAAACAAATAGGAAGGAAATAGACTAAAAATTAATCTGTAAAACTCACATAAATATTCTGAATTAGTTGAACTTATCACTGTAATAATATATTTTCCACAAATACTTTTGCTTTACTGTAACTCATTCAAAAAAGTTTGTTTTCTTAAATCCTAATTTTTTTTTTTGGTTTGTGTATGAATATAAAGCTTTCCTATCATTGGTAGAGAGAGAGCAAGTTCAGTCAGTTAAACTAGCTTAATATCTAGAAAAAGGAAATGAATTTGTTTAACCCGGTCTGAAAGGCAGACTATGTTTTATGGAAAATTTGATTCCTGGTAAAGGATGAAATTTCCTTCCTCTGGCACTAAGTAAGGTCTCCATCAACACTGACATGAACTATTGATGTTACTTATGCCAACATATTTCGGAATACAATTATATCAATAAAAGAATAACTTACTTGACTCGGAATACATGTTTCTTTTTAGTGTAGTCAGTAGCAATGTCCACAGATGCACCACTGAGGTCTATTGGTGCCTCTCCTTTATAATAAGAATCAGGAGAACTCTTGGCTGACTTGGCATCTTTATATGCCAGTAACTGATGGCCTCTTACAACTACATAGACTTCATTCCACGACCTGCACAATAACAAATAAATATAAATTAAAAATATAAAAAAGAAAAAAATATGAGATTTGTAGAAATTAATAAATATCAGGAAACATTTGGTCATTGTACAGCAACAAGATATATCATGGGAATTCTTCGGGCCAGGTTATCAAGTTGAAACAAAAGGAAGCTTTCAAGTAATCATTTTTAAACATCTTAAAGCTTAAACTTCATGAATTTAGGTTTGACTGAATTTGGTCCTTTGAACTTTCAAGCAGTCTTATTAACCACAAGTAATCCACCAGTGAAAATAAAGACAGCTTAAGTGTATTGTTTTTTGTGCCCTTTAAAGATTCACCTGGAATTCAAAAGCAATAATGAAGTGAAGAAGTACATGGCAATTGACTGACAACTTGCCCTCAAACTATGAACAAAGAATATTCATGGTTCCAAACTGGAAGGCATATGAGTGTAGATCACGCAAGGGACACTTTTTATTCCATCAGTAATACCTTAACTAAATTGGCCATTTGTGCATTAATAAGATTATTCATATATAATTATCAACAAAGCTTACCTGTTAGAAGCTTTTTTAAGAGCCTCCCAGACATGTTTTCTGCTTAGAGTATCTTCTATGATGCATTCATCTGCAGAAGGACTAGGTCGCTCTGTAACATATTAATAATAAAATTAAACTCATTTTAAGAATTAATATAACATATTTAAATACATATAGGATCAACATAAAAAATTAAATATTTAAATTTAAAAAAATGTCATCTAAAATCAAATATTACTAAGTATTTCATTGAAGAAAATGAAAGAATTTTAATAGGAAATGTTCCAAATATTGGAAATATTCAAATCACCAAGTATAATATA
>NW_027112597.1:609341-641053 GCF_000696795.3 Halyomorpha halys
ATTTTTATAGTGAACAAAACATAAAAATCTAAGTCTTTAAAAACAAAATTAAAAATTATTAAATTCAACTTAATGCCATGAAATTTCTAGTTCAAAATGATCTATTAAATAAATAAGATATAATTAATAAAACAAATACTCACATATAGCCTTTATAACTGCCATAGTAACATTAATAATAAAATTATAAAGAACTGCAACCCAGGCAGTGAACTTTAAGTTAAAACAGACAATTCTCAAAAAGCGAAAAAAAAAATTACAACTAAAAGCAATCAACAATAACATAGTTAACATGTATTTAAGAAAGAAAAAATAATACACATATAAATATACATAACAATCTGTGATATCAATGTGAGAAAGAAAACAAATAATATAAAAAATACATACTGATGCTTAATTCTCTGAAAGAGTATGCACGGCATGCCATTTAAAGGCGATGTATGACTGACAAACTTGAACAAAATAAACTGCTGACTACAATCTGTCCATTAACTCCCTTCACACAGCTCACAACAGAACAAATAATCAGATTTATTTTTAGCCTATGAATTCAGGTTATAAAAGCTTTGAGTATTAGAATTGCAGGCAGTCAATGTGTTTCAAGGGTAAATATTAGCACAGTTAATGAAGAAACAATCAAAGCTCACCTAATAAGGTATATTCACCAGGGAGAGAATACAATAAGAAAAAAACTGAAAACTATAAATAGTACACTAACACTTTGTAAAATTTTTAAAACCTTATTAGTATTCAAATATGATAGACGTTAGTACAGGAACGAATTGATTATATTACCCGATAATCTCAGCCATGAGATCAATTAGACACATTTAACAACTTGAACCAAAGAGTAACGATATTCTTTGAATAAATTATTGCTTTATTCAAATAATCTTGATGATAAAGACATACATATCTTATTAATATTAAATATTAAAAAATAAATTAATAATCTGTGGTTAGAATACAAAATGAATAAATTTATTATTTTCTGCAGAATTAGAATTAATTTATTATGAGGAAGTGCATAATATAAGGAAGAGATGAAAGGAAATTAAACGGTTTTGAAAACAAATAAATGCCATAAGAATTTTCCTTGTCTTACTATCCTAGGAGCAGTATCTGAGCACATAAATGTCATGTTACATAAATATTAGAGGAGGTGGGGAAGGAATTCTCTTAGCAGTCCTTCACTAGATCCTTACAACTGATGAGCTACCATTGATTCAAAACAAAAATATTAACTGTCACTTAATAGCCATCGAGCTATCCCTCCAATCTTCTATTGGATAATCTTGATCATCACAAACTACAAATTCAAGACTATATTTTAAATCATTCAATTTTTATCACTTCTAGTTAACTGTAAAAATTAAGATTATAAATTATATATATACCATTAATTATATATATAATTTATAGTAAGAAAATAATCATGGTACTGTTTCTGTTTCTGAATAGGATAATAATTATAAAAAATAGATGAAGATTAGCTACTATTCACTTTAATTTATTCTAGAAATAAATGGATCATACTCAGGGGGGGGGGTTGTTTTGATATAACTCATAAAACATGAGCATATAATTTTGGTTTCTAGAGCTGTAACATCCACAGAAAATAGGGCACAAAAAAATGTAAAATTGATACTAAATTATATGAAGAAAAACTCAAATGCATTTTAACTCAACATATTGAACATGTTGAATTAAGCAATGAAAGAATTGCAAATAAAATATTAAAAATTAATATTTTTTATCTAGAAACAGAATAAGGAAAATATAAGACTAACAATACAGGATAAACTTTTTTTTTTTTAATGAAAGAGCGAGTTCAAAACATTCAGTTTCTACAAATTAATCAAAAACTGAAAACAAATGACAAAACAATTACTTCCAAAAGAAAAAAAATCATGTCGATTCTTAATGAGGTCTGTGGATTTATTTCAATGTTAAAAATACTAAATATAGTTATAACTTATTTTTTTAGCATGCTTTAATAAAATAAATATATTGTCATTGATTAAATGAAATGTCTTCAATAATCAACATCTTTAAAGTGACTAATTTGCATACATGTAAAATGAATATGAAGATGGTCCAGAAGAAAGAAAAATTATAAATAACTATTTCTTTATTTTTTGGTGACGTTTCAACCTACAACATTCATAAATAAATAGTTATTTCTACTTTTTCTTCCTTTTTGACTGCAGTCTTGACCATCTCAATCATATTAACTTACAGTCTATCATTAGTATGGATGGATAATATATTTCTATCTTTTAATAAAAGTATCACACACATATAACCTTTTTATCTACTTTTATAAGAAAAAAAAAATTGTACTACTAAACAAAGAAGAAATTAAAGGTGATTTATAACTGTACAAAGTGAGCAGTTCAGTACAAATAGGAACCCTAATGGAATTTATCTATCAAATTACAACTCAATGCACAAATATTACAAAAACAAAAGCAGGCAGGAAAGGAAAGAGCTAGATACAAAACATCAACACTGCAATTCACAAACAGGAAATGACTGCACCGCTTCATGTTGAGAGGATTTCTTCATAATGACAATAATAATTATCACATAAATGATAAATATTTTTGAAAAAAAAAGATATGTTCTATGGTAAAACCTTGATTATCACATACTTGATGTAACATGTTTTCGGCTGACCCAGATTCAAAGAAACAAAAAAATAATAATAATGGATGTTTATTTACGACCAGAAACTCTTAAAAATATAATTTTAATTATCAGAAATGAAAATATAACACTCACATGTAGCCAGATTAATGCTTAAATTACTATTTGTCCAGTTAATTATACAATTATTTAAATGATAATTTATGAATTCTTTGTATATGTTGATAAAGCTTTAAAAAGAATAAATTGAACTATTTTCTTAAATGAAGAAAAAATATTTTGGAAAGAAATTTAAATTTATTCATCTTCTGACACTATGGATGAATAAAGATTTGATATAAGGAAAATTTACAAAAAAAACTTATTCCTACCCTATTTCTAAATACTAAATGTATTGTAACTTCCGTTATTATCCATCCCCACATCATTTTATCATTATTTATTATTATCATTATTATATATATTTTAAGTATTTTATTAATAAAATCTTGTTAGTTCATGGATAAATTTCATTGCTTTAGTGGAAAAAATAAATTATCACTTTAAACTGGGACACATAAACAACGTAGATTCAAGTGTTTTGTTTATTTATACAATAAATAAATTTAAAAGTTCATTACAAATTTCTGGTTAGACCATTTTTCCGGATATTCTGCTCTATGACCTTGGAGAGGATTTAATAAAGTTTTCCCATATTAATTATGATGAAAAGATTAATAAGTAAAAATATTACCATATCATTGTTACGTATAAATGCACAATTATTTAATAAAACATGTATTTCTTTATCCATTTCAACCTCTTCCAATTTTATCCAATATGGGTTAACCAAGGTTTTTACTTTAAATACTTCTGTTGATAAAGTGAATGATTTTTTTTTCTTTGTACTTCAAATTATACTAAAAAAACCTACTTGCAGCTGCAGCAAGATTGTCTTCATCATCACTGACAGCAGAAGATTTTGCACCACTGCTGCCACCAGATTTCTTCCATCTGAAAGATCTGAATGGGCTCTTGGAGCGAGACCTCTTCACCTTTCTACCCGGTGATAGCGTAGCATCCTTGTCTTTCAGAGCTAAGCATCACACACAACACACACATACAATACTCACATGGTTCTCCTTAGTATTATTTCCCTGATAGCTATCAAGTAAATTGTTTTCTTAAACAATTTACACAGTAAATTCTAACTGCATCTTGAGATTGATTTTAAAAAAATAAAATAAAATAAACAAAAAAAGCCTAAAAGGAAAACAGTCAGACTCTATTTTGAAGATTTATTTATAAAATTAAGAGCATAAACATTCATTTCTAATACACCGCAAACTGTATAGAAAACAAAACTACCATTTATAACCAGGATATACTGCATTTTAATTGCTTTAAACTTGCAATTTTTATAAAACAATTGACCAGAAATAGTCAATACGGGAGAAGATCATAAACAATGCCTTATTCATAACATTAAAAAGAAATAAAACATGATGTAATATATAAAATTTTGGAGTGTCAGAATAGGAGATAAAAAATTGTTTAATCATACATATTTAGTTTATAAGTGCATACCAGTGTTTCTTCTTCATATTTTGATGTTTACTAATTAAAAATATTTAGTATGTTCACTCACACGACTTTCTGAACTGATTTCGCTGTTAAATTTATAATAAACATATACATTATATAGCCTATAATAGGCTGGTAAGCATAACTCCATTAAAAACTAGATATTGAATATTTGACGGATACTAAAGATTTATAAGTTTATTACAAAATTTTCCAGCAGACCATAAGATTAGAACACATCTGCACAAAAAACAAAATATGCAACATAGAAAGAGATCTATAAAGTTCTAATTGCCACTGATTTTGTTGAATCACAAAATGAATGTTAAATGGTGAGGGATGAAGAAAAATAAAATTTAAAAAAATTGAATTATAATAATGAATTGCAAGTAAAGAAAACATCAATGCAGCATACCCATATAGATGTCATATACGAACTGAACGTTATTATTTCTATTACGGCATTAAATTAAGCAACTTAATTTTCTCATTACTTTAATAGGACAAATTCCAAATATTAAAAAAAAAAATAAAGCGATGAACATCTGATAAGAATTTTAGCTTATTATTAAAATGTAAATGACAAAACATCTGATTAAAAATAAATAAACTTAAAAAACAAACCAAAATACCTTAAATTATTTCTGTACATGTAAAATAATTGTAATGTTAAATATATGACCTCCACCTTAGCATGGAAATTTTTTTATGAATTTCTATCGATACAGCTTAGAAAATGCAAACCCACACCTTTTAAATTTTAGCTAAAACTATCAAGTGAAGTAGGCTTGTCTTCCGTGTTATAAAGAAAATGTCTCTGATAAACTATCATCATCAGATACTTTATGAAGGGTAAAATTATTGGAAATAATATTATAATTTTATCTTTATAGTGCTTTATATTTAACTTGACAGTTTTAAAGAGTCTAGATCAATTTTTTTTAATTTGATGTTCTTAGTTGGTTTAATTTTACCAAGTGGTTCACAGAAGGTATCACATGTTAAAAATAAAATAATATTAACAGATACGATCTTTAGAATTGTTGTAAGCAATCAAACAATTTTAGAAACACAGTAGAGTATTGACTATACTAAAACAGTTATTAATTATAAATCTAATTTAGTATGTACATTATTATTATCATTAAAAAAAAAAAGACAAGATCTCTTAGTGAAAAATGACATCATTTTCAAAAGAATTTATATTTTATTAAGTACAGAAAATAGTGTGATCTACCTTTAGTTTCTCTTTTTCCTTACCATTCACTTACATACAAACAAGTGATTTCTAAAAAAGTTTGGTTATGTTTTTGTCATTTATTATTAATAAGCATTCTTGATATTCCAATAAACTAAATTTTATTTTTGTTTATTTTTTTATTCTATCACATTATAAAATGTGTTTTATTGTTTTATTTAAATAATAATTTTTTGGAATGAGGGAAATAATTTTTACAATTCATAGCTAATTAATGTCATGGAAGAACTAACGACAGATTCTATTAGTTTCATAAAATAAATTTTCAACTAGTTTTTTAAAAAATTGTTTGTTGATACTCTAAAGATTGACATTATTTATTATAAAATAGACAAGACTTAAACACGAATTTCCATTTGATCTTTCATAACTATCATTGACTTTATACGAATGCTGATGTATATTTTATATTTCATACAATAATAATAAGAAAAGAAGTGCAGTCCTGGTTTTTTAAAAATATATAATGCACAAAACAGACATCAAAAAACAAATTAAGACTTTATAAATAAAGAAAATTATCTTTTAAACTAAAAACATATCACTTTAAAAAAATGAAAACAATGACTTTGAAAGAATGAAAATTTTGATATAAATACAATTACGAATGTAATTGTGGGAATTAATAAATAGTTGTCTTTGGAATATGTGGATTGATCATAATTACTACCCAAATAGTCAGGCATAAGATAAAATTTACTCCAAAGAATTAAGAGGAAACTATAGAAATTCAGTGTATTCAGGATCTAGATTTTTTTTTATACATAGAATTATGACTGCTAGGGTGAGAGGTTAAGATTATTGGAGTGAAGCTTCATATACTTTAATGCACTATTGAAAAATAATTAATTAGCTCTTAATTTATTTTTTAATAAATATGTTTGTGGTTACAGTTAAGAAAATAGGTTAATAATTAATTTTAAAAGTATTTTTTTAAAATAATTTCTCCGGTACTATTTGTTTGTTGCTGTTAGTACAATATGTCAACTAAAGCAAACTTACTATGTGTAATAGTATAGCATGTGTATGAAGTAAATTGTTTTAATTGTTGAGTAAACATGCTGTGATCATTGATTGATAAGTAGTATTATTTGGTTATTGTAGTCGATGAGATTATATGACAATTCCAGGATTAAAAAAAAAGAAATATAAATATTTATATATATTCATCGAAAACATTAATCTTATCTTGGTAAGCCAATGAAATGATGATGAAAATGAAATTACGAGAGTCAGTGAATTTAACTGTGCAAGCTATTACCTTGAATTGGCTGGACTCGCTGAGGCTTTGGAGGTGAAGGCGGGTACGTAGCCTGCGCGACAGGCACACCTTTAGGCGGTTCATCATCCTTAAGTTCATCGTCTACTGAACATGCACAATCACCATGCAAATATCTATCTACTTCATAACCCAATGCTTCCATCCAATCAATTACTCTTAATATATCTTAAAAATAGGAACTGTATTATACCTACTTCAAAGGTAGTTGGCATAACGTTGATACAAATAATTTGGAAAGGAACAAAAAAAATATAACATGCACACACACTTACCTTCACCCAGGATTAGGAAACCTTCACCATACCAAGAGTAATAGGAGGCAACAAAACTTTAACTATTTGTTTAATTTAATAATTAATTAGCATTTACTCTTCATGATAACTTTTATTTTTCCAATTTAAGCTTAAGCCACAAGTGGTTTGCCATGCATACTGCAGCTTTGCTGTGCCTGACTACGTTTTTTTGTGTATTAACACAAAACAACAAGTAATGAGCAACATGGTCATAAACAGAGATAATCAAAATAACAATGACAAGATCACCAAAGCACAAACAAAAATTAATATTTTTGAAAAAGAAAACAGTCCGAGGCAGAAAACCAAATGAAAATATGACAATTAATAAAATAATGAAGATTTCTGTTTAATCCCAAGGAAAAACATTTATACTGATTAAAATATTACAATTTTATTTTATTCTAATAAACAAAGAAACAAGTTTCATTCTAATTATAGCTTTTTAAAAATTATTTTCAAAGATAAATTAACTTTTCCATTCTATTTACTGATTTCGTGAAATGAAATAAAATGAAGCTATGGCCAATTAGTGCAGTGGTGTGTTACAATAAAATAAATATATCAAAACTTTCCTATTCATGGATTTGTTTTACCCATGACTAACCTGATGGTTTATCAATCGGTGTGATGGAAAGCTGGGTCGGAGGGGGCTTGCGAACTGAGGCTTGAAACACAATACATCAATGTACAAACACAAAAGCTAACACATTTAGCCTAAGTGGGCATAATCTTGAACATAATATAAATGATAGAACCTCAAAAGTTCTAAAGAGGATCACAAATTGAAAATAAAAAAAGAATATCAAGATAAAATTGAGATTAATATAATGAAATCTGTTCATAGCTAAAGCTTTCCTTCAGAGAATAAGAAGTAATAAAGAAAACTGACAGAAAATTAATTGAAGAATAAAATTATAATATAATTAAAACAAAAGAAAATGAACTAGGAGTGATCTTAGAAAATACAACAGACAAACTTTTATTTTTGTTGCAAATAAGAGGGGGCAACTTAAATATTCATGAATGTATGTGTGTGTATATCAGGTTTAAAATCTTTCAAATTAAATTATGAATAAATACACATACATAATTCAAAAATAATTTTTGCTTTAACTGTAGTTTCTTTCCACAATAATCTTATACTAAAACAGTTTTTTTTTCTATATATCGATTTTAATAATAGACAATAAATAATAAGGATAAGTGAAACTAATGTTTAAAAAACAAATTAAACTTTATAACAATTGACAGTGACGTCAATTCAAAATAGCATCTAAAAAGAGAACTTTGATGCCTACGTACTATTAATGAGATAGTTAATTAAATCAACAATACAAAGAATTGTAAAATTCAGAAGTTGTTTTGTTTTTCCATTATTTATGAAAATGATCAGTTCACTATTTTAAATGGAGGTCACCTGAAGCAGTTAAATGAGTCCAACCTCTTCAGAGGAATATGAATTATCTGTTATTCCCTCTTCAGACATTATTTAACACAATTTTGCCTGAACAACTAAAATTTTAAGATTTGAAACTAACTCACTCTATACTCTACAATTATATGCAAAGTTGATATATTTCTATTAATATTATTATTATGTTCAATTATAAATTCAAAACATATGAATACATATCTATTGATTCAGACCCAGATGAGTAATGAACTAAACTGTATAATTTTAATATATGTAGTTCATTTTCTTTACAATATTTAAATATTTACAATTAAGCTATGAACATATTTCATCATGAGCTTCTAAAAGCACAATTCTATAATTCATTGAATGTGCTAAGGATATATATCAGGAGATACAACAAAGACAAAAGGATAAACAGACACAAAAGGAACTCAAAAATAAATTTACAGTTATGTTTAGTTTTCATGCTTCAAGTAGTTAGTATATAAACATTTACAAAAAGAAGTTATAAAAATGAAATAGGTATAAACCATAAATAGAGATAGACATTAGGAAAAAAAAGTAATAAACTCAGATTCATACAGAAATAACATAAAAACTTAATTTTAATTAATAATAATGTTCTAGAGAGAAAGAAAACATTTCTGCAGACAGGAAGATAATCTTCAAGTGATGACAAGTTCATGATAACATTTGCCCAAATTACTAATTTAATTTAATTTTAAAGAATTTTTTATTTTTCAGGTATACATTGATAATATAATTAATTATAATTATTAATATTAACTATAATTATTAAATAAATAATTATATTTAAGTTATTGATTATAATTGTAGTAAATGTTATACCTGCTGATAAATCTACCAAAGTTACAAATAAGGATATCTGTCTTCAAATTTAGTAAAAAAAAGCAAAATAAAATGGTTTTTCTATTATTGATGATAAAGGCTATATTTATTTCTAATGACCTCATCACTGCCAGTAAAGAAAATATGTGTTAAAAAGGTATCAACAAAGAAAATTTAATTTGAACATTTGTCAATGAAGAAAATATAAGTGTGATGGAAATTTTAGTAAAAATTAACCAAACCATTAAAAATAATAAATTCAATTGGAAAAACAAATAAAAAACTTATAGTTTTCTTTCTCTCTCACTATAGTTAATAAATAAAATAAAACAACTTTATTAAACTGAATTTTCAAAGTTAAGTGGAGCTGCTTACCCTTTCTGGGCTCTGGTTCAGAAGTGGATGCACCGTTTTGTTGACCAGTGTCTCCTTCAACACCATCCCCTCTATTAACAATAATACAAATATTTAATGACCCGATAACAATAAGACAGATTTAATTTTTTAAAAAGATATGAATCAAACTTAAATTTTCACACAAGACATACTAATTTTAACTTTTTAAAAACTAATAATAATAATATTTCTCCATGGATAAGGAAAATAATGAATTGTCTCAAAGGTTACCTAATATCTCAACTGTGTCATACTGATTGTAACCTTAGTTTGACAAAGTTCAGACAGTTTTTACCATAATTTTTATAAATAGATCTTAACAGTTATAATTTACTATTAAAATTTGTCCCCAGATAGAACTACACCGCACTATTAGTTCCTTCATTTTCCAAACAATGACACAACTTTATTCGGAAGATAAAAAACTGTTGTAAAATGTTTCTAAGGGAAACTTTTTTTTTTAATTACTTTTTTGGAGAAAATGGTCAATTTATGATTTTCATCATAGAAAATAATGGTCATATAAAACTCATTCCGATCTCAAATTCCATCATCAGTTAAAATCAAAAAGTGTGAAGATTTTGCTTGAAATTGTAAGAAGTTTTCTAATTTCTACAAAAGCAAATTTTATATGGTAAAATATTTTTTTCTTTTATAATTAAGTAGAAGTGATCAAAATTTAATATTGAAACAAAATTTTTATAGACTGTTATAATTTAAATCAAATTTGGACAGTAGCTAAGTAATTATAAATAGAATAATGCTCCGAACTTGCTCACTTATTATTTGAACTAATAGGTATTACTAGCTCAAAACTAGTATTATTAATATATAAAAAAATAGTAAACTTGGTTGAAAACTTCAAAAACTTATCTTAGGTTAACAATACAGTTATCACCTGCTAAATAAGAAAGATAACCATACGTTTATATCATTAAATTAAAAAATAAAAACACACCTATCTACAGATTGTTGCTTGGAAGCAGCAGCAGCCTGAGCTGCTTGTCTAGCGGCAGCCTCTTCTGCTTTTCGCCTTTCTTCCTCTTCTTCTTTTTTCTTCAGTTCTTTAAGTTCAAACTAAAAATATAAATAATAAGTTGTTATTGTGTGAAACAAATATTAATTATATTGTAAGAATCAAAATCTGAGACTGAAAAATAAAAAGGGATTCATCACACATAGAGACTCCCCCACAATTGGACGGTTTTATTTTTCTATTTTTAACAAAAAGCTTCTACTAACTTAATATGACAATAACTTTTTTTTTTCTAAAACGAAATATGAATGGATCCAACAATTAAAATCACCCAATAAATTAAGAGAGGATCACTGAGTAAAAGAAAAAAAATAGTTTGTTTAAGTAATACATTTAATAGAACGGACAGGACATTCAATGAGGTCTTCAAAGGAGTTAGTAATTAAATTATAAATAGAATATAGAATAAAAATTAATTGAGACTCACCGTTGTTAACCGTTCTAAGGCTGAGAACCTTTCTTCTTGTGCTGTTGCAGATTTCTCAAAGGATTCGTGTTTTTTAATTAGATTTTCAACGTCATCTATAGTGTGCTGGAAAAAATATTGTTAAGGTAAAAAATTTAGTAATATTTCATAATAAAGTATAGACAAAAATTAGTAATTCATTGTTTTAAAAAACTTTGAAATATTCGAATAACAATAATAGTAAAATCAGGGTCTTCCAAAAAGAATGAACCAACTTCAAAACATAATATCACAGAATACAAACAACTCAGCAGATGGAGTCTTGTGCCATTAAAAAAATAACAATTTTAAGTTTTAAATAGTTAATAATAGAAAGCTCTGTCAAAGCCCCATCCTTCAAAGGAATTCTAGAACAACACGGCTATTATTTTGAATCGTTAAAAATTTACTTCCACTTTGCTGCAAACGCACTCATGTGACTTTGTTTTCCAACTAATTAGAGAGTGCAAGAGTGAGGATTTTTTAATAAAACTTTACATCAGAAGTTGATTGGTTGCAAGAATGATGTTGATCATGGTTTCTTTATATAACCTCAAAGCTCAACCCTTGCAACTTCTTTTAATGACGATAGGTCAAGTTAAATTTTTATGTTTTGCCACCACCTATGACACTAAATGACCCTAATGAGCAGATGTGTGATCATGAGTATGATCAACTCAGTGAATTATAAAATACTCCAATGAGTTAGGGAGGAATTCTCATATGACCTTGTTTTGGTCCATGGCCATATTAAACACTTGAAGGAGGGTAAAAAATTCAGGCTAATACATGCGAGTTGGTTGCAACTTTTTACTACTGCCAGTTACTAAAAACATCTAGCTTAATGAAATTGGTTTATTCTTTCTAAAAGACCCAGTATATTGATATATAAAAATCACAATAACATATCTCATCAGAAATTGCGACAGTTTCAAAATTAGAAAAACAAAAACTTAATCACAAAAAAAAAATCAAAATCATACCCCTAATTCATGTGACATAAGATAAGGTTCCTGAGCCAATAGCCATGTTTCCGCAACTGCAGCATCTCTTGCAAATTGGTAAACCTCAAGAACTAAAAAAAAAAAAAGTATATTTTTTAATCTGAATTATATACTAAAATCCATCTCTATTTAAATGAAAGAAACCCAACACTTACTTAGCTGAAGGTTTTCCCACCTTTCCTCCCATCGATGAAGTAAAGCATTACGTTGATTATTAAGCGAAAGAAGCTTTTCCTTGATCTAAAATTTTAAAAATTAATGTATAAATAAGTTTTCCAAAGTGTAAAAAATACAAAAAATATATTAATATAATACCTCATTTGATGCATAATGGTTTCTAGAAAGTAATTCTTTGCCAAGGGAAATACATGAAGTAAAATTATCTTCTCTGGTATCAATTTCTGCTTTTAGACTTTGGTGATTATTCATCAGTAATTCTACACCACTCACATCCCTATAGCATATTAATAGAGTTTCGTTAATATTAAATGAAATAAATTTCATAAATACTCTAATATATATGTATATATAAAACTCAAATTTTTTGAAAGTTAGATTCTCAAAATTGGCAATTAATCAGAAAATTAACTATTAATGTGTTGAGTCATACAAATAAATCATAAAAATTCAATTCAATTACCTTGGTTTTTCAGTAGTGTTCATTTGCCTAATGACATCATCCATCCAGAGTATAAGAGTCCTAACCATTATAAAGAACCTAAATAGATCGCCGGTGTCATCTAATTTTGCCTTTCTCGCTTCACACAAACCTTGGAGACCAGCCCAGGCTGAGACCACCTCCGTTTCTCGATTGGTTATCTCCCTGGCCTTGTCACCAGCATATGAAGCTTGCAATTTATTTGATTCATCACAAATTGCGTTCACCTGAAAAGCATAAATAAAATATATTAGCTTTTCTTAAATTCACAATAAATTAAAACTCATCACCAATTAATAGAGCCAAATCGTTTAATGAAATAAGTTTCAAAGAATAAAATACATATAGTGGATGAATTTTCTAACACTGAGGCAAAGGGGTGGATGGAATTAGTATATTTCTAAGAGTAGGCCTGTTAGTGTTCCTGACTTAGATAAGAAGAAATCAACCTCAAAAAATTCTCTATTTAAGATCGTCAGTTGTACATACATTTCAACATCCTACCTAAGGTAGGTGGTGTGTAAGGTAACCCTATTTTTACTAAGATGGGCAAAAATAACCCTGGGTGAAGGAACTATTGGGTCATTTCATGCTAGCTGACCCAGCAATGCTTCACTATTGCTGTATTTGAGGATTATATAGATTTAATGAAAGCATTTTATAGTTTGATTTATATTACTGTATTTAATTAAATTAAACATAACGTATATTTTATTATTATGATTTAGTAATATAAATTGATCCAATATATACGATGGTATTCGTTTTTAGCATCTCAAGAAAGAAAGGTTGAAAAACCAAACATTCAGCTTTCCAACAGTTCTATTAACATGAGGATTGGATAAAATGCAGAGGAGTTTTAACAGATTGTATGAACAATAGTCACTGGAAGAAAAAAATAATCCTCCGAATAAATGAAGTTGAAAAATTGATAAAAAATGGCATTTAGTAGTTTGAGGCGACACTAAGAACGAATATGAAATGCTTTTTTATATATAAAAAAAAATTGTTGACCTACTTTACATCAAGCCACATTAGGTTTTTATAATTGTTTGTAAATACAATAGAGCTTAATGGAATCAGAAATATTTTTTTTCCTATTCTTCAGAAAGAGACAAATCGATTGGTGTACAATTACCATGAAAAAAACTTGTAATTTCTGAGCTACAAACCAAAAAAACAAAAATTTAATTTTGTTCATAAATTTTTTTTAACTGACAATTAGGTGATTTGAGTATCTTTAAACCTTTTATTTAGTAAAAAATCATCTCAACATTTAATTCAAACTATTCACCCTCATTTTTATACAGTTTCCCCAACTCGTTATCAACTTTTCAATCTCAGAAATGGAAAATTCAGGGTTTTGTGAAGAAATGGAGTCAGAAAGTATATTATTACCTGAGAGTCGTTTAAAATAATGTTACTTTTAAGGAAGTTGTCAAAATTGCTGAACACATGGAAATTTGTTGAAGATAAATCTGTCATGAAACATGAGGTCTGATATTGTCGGGTATAAGTATAGGACCCTTCTGATTAACTAATGCAGGTTACTTTTAGACACGTTTTTGATAAAATGAATATCATAACCAATATTTTTTTATTTTATACAAATTTGGGTTTTGGCATGTATCCCATACACCTGTGTTGTCATATACAATCCACTCTACATCACACATGATTATCCTTTTGAGAAAAGACTCATTTATTTGCCTAGTAATTAGTGAAGAAATTCATGTCTCATAATGCTTCAGCTGCTGCCACTCATTAAAGTTCATGAGGTATCTTAGACAAGAAACTTTTGTCAATAAAGTTGTGCTGCAAGTCTTTTAACTGTTTGGTAAAGGTTTTATTCGACAGTAAACCTAAGTACATCATAGTCAATTGCTGGTGGAGGATTTCCTCTGGTTTAGTTATCCAAATCTGTGTCACCAACCACAAATTTTTAAGAACACTGGTGAATGGTCCATTTGTCAAGACACTGTTACTTGAACACCATAGTGTTTCTTGCAGATTGGGCTGTCAAGTGTCCAAGTTTAAACTAATAAAAAAAAAATTACTTGTGTTAAAAAATCGCGTGTTTCCAAGGTCGTATTTGATGGCATACTAAACACAATGTGCAATAAAGTGGAATTATAGAAAATATTATCAAAAAAGTAAGGATTAATAATGATTAATTATAATCTGTAAACATGACCGTATTAGAGAACAGAAGTCCACTAATCCCAATTTGAATTTCTGAAACAATTAAATCAAACATTTTGTATGAAATGACCTAATAGTATCACCAGTAATGGTATAGGTCCTAAAGTATTAGGAGTTGGCTAGGTCTATGATTTGATGTCGCAAGGAAGAACAGAACTTCAGAGCAATCACTAACAAAGGAAGGACCAAGCCATTTTTAAAAACAGATTTTGTCAAAATGTAAAAAAATAAATTTTATTCATTATTATTATTTCTAATGAAAGATTTTCTATAAAACTGAAGTCAAATATGAAAGCAATTAGTTTCACCAATATTATGAATGTAATCCAAAATTACTGTTGAATTAAGATGAGTAGACTTATTTACTCATAAAGAAGTATTGGTCAACCAATAAGAAACACGGGTATAAGTTTCAATCAGGTCATTCTTACGTGTTGATGAACTCTACTATCAGTAGAAGGCAAATTGAGGACCGATTTCCGGTTTAAAAATTATGATTGGAGTTATAAGAAGGTGCTGATAGTCTAGAAGGTTTGATTACTTTGCCTACCAATGGGAAACAAATGTACCATGTTTCACCCAATACCAGAATTCTCTGCACCAAAGAAAAAAATAGTTTTTATTTCTATTAGCTAACATAAGATGGAATTTTGTAATTAACTAACACAGTGAGAGAGATTCAGCAGTAAACTTGGAATGAAATAGTATGTACATACCAATTTTGTTAGAAATTAAGATAAGTCTTACTGGTTCTTGAGAAGATGTTCTGTGTAAATACATTCTCATAGTCAGATGAGATTAATAACAAATAATAACATTAATCTTTACATGCTCTTTTCTTCTTTTATGCACATTTTAAGTAAATTCTGAATTATCACAGAATAACAATAGGATTATAAATTTAAAATGGCGAAGTATATAATTACTATTAAACATTGAGTTAACATGTTACTTAAGTTTTTGAACAACAAAATACAATACAACATACTGTATTAGCTACATTTGAATCAAAGTATTTTTTATCCAGGTAATTCCTATCTCCTGATAATTTGTATAAATTTTCTAAGAGATAACACCTAACTCTAATATAAAAACCTAACTTTATATAAAAAGTATAAAAAATAAAAAACTTTACCTGAGATTGCAGAGTTTGGAGGTCTTGCATAAAACCTTGATGTTTACGCTGAAGAACAGAGACACTTCCAGCATCCCTACCAAGTTCTTCAGACATTCCATGCTGTTTTTCTGATATGCGACCAAGGACATCTTTGCAGTCATGGAAGAACTTATGCAATTCTCGGGAAGCCTCAAGCATCTACAATAACAAAACAAGAAAACATATTAAAATATCATTTATGAAATAAAAAATCATTAATATATTTCAATAACCATCACCATTGGAAAATTTGATTAGAACAGTTAATAATCATCTTTAACATTTTTTTTCTCTCTTGAGACTATACAAAAAATATAAGTGTCACCAGAAATTAAAGTAGAAGGGAGGTCAACTCTTTAAGAGAGGTTGATAAATTTCAGCTATTAAAAGTTATATAAATGAAGGACTTGGCGCAATAATATGACAAGCCACATATTGATAATTGTTTCTCATAGCAGTTTTGAAATTTCTACAGTTCTTATATCATGTTTTACACAGTGCATATTCCATAATGTTGAATGTAAACAATGCATACAAAATTCTAATTGTCTTCAAAGTTGTGTCTCATTACATTCTTCTCCCAAGCCATTCAACCAACAAAAACACAAACTGTGGTATTGAAAGATATAACAATTACAGTATCAATTAAAATAACATGGATGCTAAAAATTAATGAAAATAAAAATAAATTGAAACAAACCTGAGTCCTAGTAGTGATAAGCTCAAGTAAATCTTGCCAAGCTTCTATAAGTCCATCTTTCCATTCAGCAATCGTAGCTGAGTCACTGTGGCCAGCAGCAATCAGATTATCAGCCATGTTATTAACAACAGCAACCCTTTCCCCTCCAGTCGCCTCTGTGTCCCGAGCAAACTCCTTGAACCTTTCCCACAGCAGCTAAACATATAAATGTTAATATATCAAGTATAATATTTAAAATAATCATAAAAATGAATATTAATTACTTTTAATAAAAAAATAAAGAGAAAGAAAAAAACCAATTTGTCAAGACTCATATTTAAACAATAGACATTTTTTTTTACAATAACTATAACTGACTGAATAAAAAAATATATCTTACTTGTAGCTACCATATACAAAGATAAATTGCATTCAGTTTGAATTAGTTAACGAAATAAGTTCTCCAAGAAAAAAAACAATGCTTACCGTTACATGATCGTAATCTTGACCAAGCTCATGAGATCCTGCAACTACCTCTCTCTCTGCAATCCATTGCTCAAGATCATCCACTTCCCTGTTCAAAGTGAACAATCGTAGCGCCTCATCTAGTTTTGCTCTTCTTTCCCCTGCCAAGTCCTTTAGCCCAGCATACAACTTGTCAACTTGGGACTGCTTCACACAGATCTGGTCGCTGTTAATAAAACATAAAGAATCATTAATTTATCAAAAACTAGTATTTAATATAAGTAATAGCAAAATACAGGATTGTTTAAATATTACAAGCCACAGATCCTTTAATTAAACAAGACTTTGCTTCCTTTAAGTGACAATAACATAAATCAATAAATTAAAAATCACAAAGCTCTGAAATAGATACAGATAATTCAAAATCATGATGAATGAAATGTCTTAATCATTTCTGAAAGAGAAATCTTGAGAAACATAATTAGAGGAACTTTACACCATAAAACATTATGATAGAAGGGTTTAACGACGAAAGGAAATAATTTTGAAAAAAAAAGATAAAAATAAAAAAACGTCAAGATGGTAGAACATAATAGCTCAGGATTGAGTTACTAAGTAATAAACTGGTTCACGAGTGTACAAAATCTGGATCCTTATAGAAAGAGGCAAATCACTAGTAGATTGTAATATCTTGAAAGAGACAAAGAGAAATCAATATTCCTCATGTTTCACTAATTATAGAAGTACCTAAGAGGATTTCCTTGAGCAGTGAGAGTTCTAGCAGTTTCCCCTAGCTGCCTGATGGTATCGGCATAATGATCAACAGCTAACTCTAAGGATTCGTGTTTCTTCATCAAATTTTCGGCCGAGATCTCGTCCTTTCCTCTATCCTCAACCATCATGTACAATTCTTGTTCTGACATCCAACTCTCAGCTTCACTTGCATCAAACAAGTACTGAAAAAAGAATTCAGTTCCATAAAAACTATCAAGTCCTTTTATAAAATAAAATTAACTAATAATGAAGAAACAAAATAAAATTTGATAATATAATATGAACGAATTATATAAATTAAGAGTTAATAAAAATAACTATACAAATTTACTAACTTAAATGAATAGTATTGATTTAAATAATCATGAATATTCGACATGGACATTCAAAGCGCAAATTTAAACAAGTTAAAAGAAAATTAATAGAATCAAAATAATCACCTGCTGTACAAGTTCTGATTGAGTGAGCCTATTTTTCCTTTCTTCGACAGCTTCCTTAAGCCTCTCCCATTTTTCAAGGAGTTCCTCAATTAGACGCCTGAATTCTGGACCTTCCTCATGACCTTCTTCCACCAACTTTTCTCCATTTCGGAGGACAGAGTGAAGACGTGGTTCATGGCCATCAATTTCTGTTCTCAAAGACTAAAAAAAAGTTTTTTAATTATTCTAAAAAAATACATAACACTAAGAGGCTAATGCATTGAAAATAAATTGTCATCAGTAATAAATAAAAAATTAAAACACTAAGTATACCTGATTTTTCTTCTTCAGAGTATGGACATTAAACAAGCTATTACCATAATCCGTGGAAGTTGCAAGTGGCATTTTTTCTGCAATCCACAACTTTTCATCCTCCACATCTCGCCGGAACTAAAATTATAAATGAAGACAGATATTTAATTTATGATATTCTTTACTTTATCTATAATTACTTAGGATAGGAAGAATGGTAATTAGTAAAATATTAACATTATAGAAGGTTTCTCATGAAACAGAACTCTTTGAACTGAGTTCATAGTATTTAAAAATATAATTCATTTGTAAATGAAAAATAACCAGTAAATCATCTTAGTCCACAGGTGGCAGAGGAAACATGGAAGTACATATTTCTATCTAATACACCTCAACAACAACTAGAGACATTTACCCACTTATTCAATTTAGTACTGACTAGTTTTTTAATAAATTCATTGATCATTTAGACCAGTAACTTTACATGTATGTTTAGTTTCAGTTTAGAACAAAAGGCAGAAACTCATTCACTTTACAATTGAGGAATAACTTTTATTTTCCACCCCTGATCTTGCTTTTAACTATTCTTAATTTTTATTTTTTTTAATTTACAAAGTATTAAATTTAATTTTGTTAAATAAATAGTTTTTATACTTAATAATTGAGTACCTGAAAAGCTTCTTTGTTCTTTTCCAACTGCCTTTGGCGTATTAATAGAGGATCTTTCAACTTCTGGAACCTTGCTTCAACAGCAGATTTTTTCTCTTTAATTTCATCAATTTTCTCTGGAACAGTTTTCTCCAGATGTTTAGCTTGAGTTTCAAGTTCGGTGACCTGTCTTGCCTTAACTGCCATCTGAGTCTCGATCATCTAAAAGATCATTAAATGTTAAGAAAATATTCCTATACAAATAATAATAATCATCTAACAAAATAAGTAGGATACTGTTCAATGGAAACTGATTTACATAAAAAAAACAAAAGAATTTAATGAAACAAAAACCTACTACAATATGAATCACTTATAAAGGATAAAAGAAAACTTTTAATCAGAAGAGACATCATAAACTATATGAACAATAAAACTACCCAAGAGCTACAAACACTTGAACAGCTTGTAAAACAAAGGTGTTAAGAAATTCCCAGATGGGTATGAAGACAATCTAATAGACTGAAAATAGGAGACGTATCATAGCCTAACATGATAACCTCATAACAGAATTTTTTGCCATAAATTATTTTTAACAGTCCGAATGAAAAGTCTTATCTGATAACAATGTGGTTTAATAATAAGTAAATAACAATTATAACTAATTACCTACACCCCTTATTAAACCACAGAACTATCAGATACAAGGTTTAAACAGTAAAAACTAAACCCAAATTACAGTAAAAAAATCAGTTAAGATGTAAAGGTATCGATAATTCTTGGGAAGTAATCTCCACCTAAATGTCATATGCTCTTTATGATGTTGATTATAAACACTGACTCATGGAGTGATAAATACGAAAATACCGTCAATCTTTTGATTCGATATGGAAAAGAAATCACATATTGATGATATAAAAATAAAAAGCCATGGATATTAATCTGTAGAGTACTAGTAGTATGATGATGAAAACCAATGATAATAAATTTTGTTGTTTTTATCTCAATCTTAAACTTTATTATCTCAGCTTAAGAATCAACTGAAGAACAGAGTGGTTAAAAAATATAATAGTAAATATATTCTAAAAAACTAGAAAATTTAGAAGATAAGAATTTAAAGAATATAGAAACACATATTCAAAGAAACCATACATTTATACCTCAATAGAGAGAATCAGTAAAATTTGAATTTTTTTCTCCACACAAAAAGAATATAATGGACAAATAGGAGGACAAATTTAAAAAACTTGACTTTATCACTAATAGAGGAAATAATACTTTAACAAAATTAATATTGAAACACTGAGATTATTATTAAAAAAAAAATTAATTGCTTTTCAGACTTTAAGCCTAGTAGGATCAATACTTATTAGATCAAAACCCATTAGAATTATTTTACTAAGGTTTAGAAGTTTATCAGTAATCGATAGCTTAAAATAACTTCTTTTCTAATGATTCAATTCAGTTATAATTAGTATTAGTTTGGGGAAGGTAAAAATAAAATAATAGATACCTGTTGTTTTTGCATCAGAATATTGACTGAGGCAAGATCAGTTCCAAGGTCTTCATTCTCAATCTGTTTTTCCAAATCATTCATCCAAGAATCAATATCATCACAAGTTTGGTGTAGAAGAACTTCTCGGTTAGCATCGAAAAGTCTTTCGCCCTTTTCATGTGTCATTGTTTCGAGGTCAACAAACTGAGTTGTTAAATCCTGAATCTTTGGTTCAATTATCTCACCAAGCTCAGGTTTTTCTTTCATAAGTTCTTCTCCAGCCTGAAAATTAAAATTTGGTATCAGCCTTTGGTATCAAAAAATGACTTCAATAATTATATAAGATAAAATTATATTACCTGCTGAACACGGATAAGTCTGTCTTTGTTTGAAGCTATTTCAGCTTCAAAAGCTTGATGTCGAGTCCATTTGGAATGGACAGTTTTGGCTGATCTATAAGATTCATCTTGAGATATAAATTTCTTTTCTTGAATCCATTCACTAAGTTCTTCACAATCCTAATAATACACATTTGACAAAATTTAATTAAAAAGAACAAATTTTTCAAATAATAAAAAAAAGTTAATAAATAATAAAAAAAACCTGTAAGAATTGATGAAGTTGTAACTGATCCTTCAGTTTATCCATATTTTCTTGTGCTTTCTGCCTATTAGAGTTTCTTCGTTCTTCAATACTCTTAGCTTTCTTGAGGACTTTATCTCCTAAAAAATAAATAAAATTAGAAAGAAAATAATCGAAAGAAGCAATAAACTGGCTATAACTTCTATCACTTAAAAAACAAAAATTGATAGTATTTAAAAGTTTTAATTAATTTTAAAAATCTTACACATTGTTTTCCACAAATGATTTAGGGATCTAACCCACGCTTTAAAACGTAGAAAAAACTTTCTAGGTGCATTTCTTTCCAAATCTTTAGAAACAAAAAGCCTCCCTTTATTAAAAAAAAAAAAGATTAACATACATCCTCAATTTGTTAGCACTATGTTCCTCTGTCCACTCCTTTAACACAAGATCCCAACCAATAAATTTGCATATTCTTCAAGAAATGGTTTCCTTTAAAAAATCCTTTTTTATCTAGACTACCTTGTTTTGGGATTTAATATCCCTATCCTTTTGCAAAACCTCATCTATACATAAATTATTTCTCCACCGCTTAAACTATGAATCTACCAAATATATTAGAATAAAGCTAGATGCACATAAAATTTTTTTATTATCCAAGCAAAGAAGTATTTATTGATGTCAATTATGGAATTTCAGTATTCCTGTTCATTCCAAATTTTTGTCTTTTATTTGATAATTTTAATAATATTATGGTTTAGTTATTAACTTATATCATAATAACTTATATCATAAGTCGGCCAAAGATCATATAAATGTACATTGATATTATTCTAAAGAGACTAGATGTTCCAGAATAAAATTATTTTTATTATTTCTTTATAAGAATACTTTTTATTTCACTTATCTAAAGTAAAGAATCGACTTTATTATTAATTTCAATAATGCAATCTTTAACTTTGAGACCCAAGGATTCTGTTGTTACACACGAAAAGTTAAGACCATAGCATTAAATAAAAACTGAAACATTTTCATTAAAAATATAATGTATACCTGCAAAATGGCCCTCATTACTAAGCTGTTCAGCAAATTGCACCACAGCGTTGATTTTTTCATCGTTGGCTTCCATAGTCGTAAGGAATGCCTCGTGTCGTTTTATTAAGTTTTCTGCTTGCTCCAAGTTGACCTGTAATAGAAAATAAAGTAGCCAGTGATGAAAGAAAAATCTTATCCAAGAAGATTAAAAAACAACAAAGAGAGGAAAAATTCTAAAAAACCAAAATTTTTTTTAATAAATTTTATTGAGGCATTTCTCACTCAAACTGAATTGATCATGACTGATTTGTTCATTTTTCATCAATTTATTCACTTGAATAAATAATAAGCTGATTACTTCAGGCTGTAATACTTGTCTTACTTAATCTGAAATTCAATTCAATCCAAACAACTTTTTTTAATTCAATATTCAAAACATTGAAAACAACCAAAACATAGTCCACTTATTATAAAAAATTTCCTGATCATAAAATAAAAAAATGTGAGATAAATACATAAAATAAATAAGTATGGTGAGAAAACAAGAAATAAAATAAATACTTAATTTGTTTATAGTTAAATAACTTACAGGTGTATCATCCTTCGATAGCACATGTTCCTGGTGTGATAAAAGAACTTCAGCTTGACGAGCATCCCTATTGAACATTTGCAGATTAAGCCAATGGGACAGAAGCTCTTGCCTATTCTCCCACATCTGGTGTAATTCTTCCCAACCATCTCGTAGTGCCTTCAGTCTTTCTCTTAAGAACATATACTGTGGATCAGATTGTGTTGAGGGTTCCTAAAAAATGGAGAAACAATAGTTAAAATCGCTCACTAAATAGTAAAAAATTAATTAATTAATGTAACATAAAATTGTTCTTGTGGAAGTTCACAACTCTGTAAGACAGAGAACCTATTTGGGATAACAGTTAAGTTGTACGGAATAAATTGCTCATTGATGGAAAATAAATTGCATTAATAAATACTGAATAAACAACAACTCCCATTTATCATGAAGTTGAAAAACAGAATTTGAATTATTAATCTAAACAATACATAACAAAGATCTGCTAAATAAAAAGGTAAGAGTAACTAGTATAGCTTTTAAAATTAAATCAATCAAAACAGTACTGTAACAAAAAGTTGAAGAAAAAAGGACTAATAAAAATGGGAGTATTTAATTTTATGAAATTAACCAATGGAAAAATTAATCTAGCATTAAAAAATAAGTAGTTTAAAGTTGTAAAAATTTAATTTCAATTAACCTTAAGTTAAAATTTAAATATAATATTAAGGTCCAAAAATATTTGTAATATTTAATAATATAATACTGATAGATTAGAATACTTTCAAGAAGTAGAATGAAAATTTGTAATCTTTAATTTAAAATAATCGATCTAATATAATCGACGAGTAATATCGATATCATATTGCAAAAGTAATTCTATAGTGACACCACTCAAACAAATTTACTAAATGAAGTGCGGGGGAACACAGCTTTAAGATAGTAAGAGAAACACAAGTGTGCTATGATATCAATGTTTCCATCATTCAATTTAGAAAACTTAACTTAATTAAGTATTTGTTCCTGTATACAACTTAGGCAAAATAAATATATAATAAAAACACTAACAGCTGTAATTTTCTCGCCATAATCCATCATCTTCTTATAATCCTCAGTATAATTATCAATTTCTTCTCGGATAACTTGATGTTGAGAGAGAAGTTTCTCAGCCTCAGCAAGTGAGGAAGGAATATCTTCTGAAGCAACGTCTGTTTGAGTTTTCTGAAGCCAAGACTGGAAATGGTCCAAGTCCCGAAGGAACCGATGAAGGTCACCAGCTTCTTCCAACTTGGCATCTCTTTCTTTCAACTGAATAACCAAGGAAAACAGACAATATAATACCAAATAAGCGTGGAAATAACAAACATTATTTTGAATAATCGACCAAATAAATAAAAATGTTGAATGTAATAAATACCTCATTAATGAATTCATATATTCATTATCGAGTTATTATCAATTAGCTTACCATCATGGTCAAATCCTGCCATATGGTCGTGATTTGAGAAATCCTTTCTTTTATAAGTGCTGCTTCTTCTGGATGGGTCTCACTAATAGCTTCAGACTCAGCCTGGAGAGAATCAAGCTTGGCCTGTATTGCGGCCAGATCTCGCTCCATTCCACTCAGCCTCCTCTGTACAAGGAATTGAATTCATAAATTTAGTAATAATATAATAATGATACATTTTTCAGAATTGCATCTTATAATAAATATGCTACAACGTTATAATTACCTGGAGAGTCATGATGCCAGTGAGATCCATTTCCAAACTGTCAGTAGCCTGTAGAATTCGTTTCTTGTCTTCAATCCAAGATATAGTTTCACGACATTCAATAAAGTAGGTTTGAACTCCATGAGCCGAATTAAGCTCCTCTCTCTTAGTTTCAGCCTTTTCTCTCAATTGAGCCCATTCATGATTCAACTAAGAAAAAAAAAATTAATCATGAAACATCAAGGAACACATAAACTTTTTGGCTTATAGTAATAGTAACTGTAAATAAAAATAAAACCATAAAAACAGACACTTTGACATTGCATCTCATTTTTCATGCTCTAATGTTCAAAGAGCCCAAGATAAAAGAACTTACATAACCAATGGGAGTAGTTTATAGAAACTAAAATCAAAATTCTTCCACAATAAAGTAAAACTGGGGAAGTGAGGTAATGCACAATAAGCATAGAGCATAGATTGGAAGTAAGAAGGAAGAAACAATCCATTATTTCTGATTTCTGAAGAAAAATATTCGTTTATTTATCCAGCACAACAGTTGAAGTTGAAATAATACATGAATTTAAAAGAAAGACTGGACAATTTGCCATAAAGGCATTAAATCTAAAGTTGAATAATAATGAATTCAAAACTTCAATAAAGACACCATGATGGTTAGTAACACATAAATGTATACTATGTCTGAAAACAAAATAAAAAAAAGGAGAGCTTGGCTGCATTAGGGATCATGGCCAGGTGTTCAAGACCAATATCTCAAATTAATTTTTTCAAAGGAGAATATGTCATAGAAAAATAAGTTCTTCAGATCTCTGTTTTATTTCAGAAAAAAAAAGTCTTTTCCTCAGGATTAGGAAAAAGCCAAATAATTACAAACCACCCATACAAAAATAAAAATTATTTATGATATATTTAAGAGATGAAAAGTAGGACATAAATGGTATATATAATATATTAGGATTTGTGGTAAACATTAAATCCTTTCAGGCACTATAATATGATAATCTTAGGGCTTTCATAGAAGATATCATAAGATTTCTTTGATCTCCTCTCTCTTAACATATATGATTATTACAATATGATTTGAGTTATCTAAGTGGACTAGAAGGAACTAGTGTTTTTATGCACACAATCAATTAATTTTTACAATTGCTGTCAACTAAACTTAAACAAACTTCATTATTTCACCGAACCAAAATTAATACCATACACAAATTACAAAAGTTGGCAAAACAAACTTTAGTTGTGGCACACTCCTCTCTGCTGTATGTTGTAGTAGCCATACAATGAATTCTTTTCCTATTAAGTGGTTTAATTAAACTTTGGATGCAGACAATACATAGAGCTGTAATGCCTAACAGCATCCTCCAATTTTGCTATTATTGAGTTTTTGGAGACTACACAGTAAATAATGGCAGAAAATCCATTGATTTACTTATCATGATATTAGACACTAACAATATCCATCAGGCTTAAAGCATAGCCTACCAAATAAATTGAATATTAACAATTAGTTCTGGGTTTCATCTCCCTATAGCATTTGTAAGGAAAATCTTAAAAGTTTAACACCTTTATATAAAAAAGCTAATATACATACTGTATTCTGTCTGGCAACAATTTGTTCAGAGTTAGGATGTTCCACATGCAAAAGTTGGCGAGCTAACTGATTGACAACTGCCACCCTTGAAGCATTGGCATTCATTTCCTTATCAAAACCATCATACCGGTGTTTCATGATCTCAACATCTTCAATTTCCTTTCCTGGTACCATTGTCTCAAGCATACGGTCCTAAAAATATAAAATAAAATCAATACAAAATCTCCTTTACAAAATTGTTGACATTGAAATAGCTTTCATTTATACATGAAAAATGCATAAATTTCAATAAGTATAAGATTTTAATGTATCATTATAATGTAAAAATTAACCTTTTCCCCAATCCATTGTTGAACACCATCAGCTTCACTAAATAATTTATACAATGACAAAGCATCCAAAAGACGTTGCTTCCTCAACTTAGCAAGTTCCAGTAACTCCTTGTACCTGAAATACATCGATTATTAACAAATACCAACAAAACTAATTGATAACAAAAATATAAGACATAGGTCAATTAACTTATTTACACAGATCTAACCATGGTCTCAATTTGTGTTTTTTAAAATACAAGCATCTTTTATGATATTCAAGCTTGTATTGTTTTCTAAATTATTTACATTTTTCTCCTGCCTCTCCTTAGAGTAGGTACTTCTACAATACTGGTGTTTAAATTTCCCCTCCACAGTGTTATAGCAAGAGTCCACTGTTTAAATATCATTTGATAATCTTCAAACATGCTAGTATAAGTTTTAGATGTGTGATTGGTATAAATTACTGTAGGTCAGAACTTTACATAAATTGAACTGTCTACTTATTTTTACATAAAAGATGAAAGAATACAAATATATTTAAGTTAGAAAAAGCAAGTTACCTATTTTCGATAGATGTAATCCTGTTAATAACATCAGGTGACTCCCGATCTTGTTCGCCGAGAGCACTAGCTTGAGACTTAAGTGCTTCAATGGTAGCAGAATAGGCTTTCAGTTCTTCAGTTGCTTCTTTGTGTTTCTTAAGCAATGACTGAACATTAGCTTCATCACGCCCAACATCTTCAGACGAAACAAGTCGAAGAGTATCCAACATCCAAATGTCGACATCGTCAGCATCCGCAAAGAACTAGTAAACAAAATCAGTTTAGTGATAGTTAACTAATTTCAAGTAAAATTGACACATTTCAGCATCCGCAAAGAACAAGTAAACAAAATCAGTTTAGTGATAGTTAACTAATTTCAAGTAAAATTGACACATTTCAATAAAATGTTGTACACCAAAGTAAGTTTACTGACATAATATTAACTTAAAAAGACAATTAAATGTATCTTCAATAAGGTTGGCATGTATCATCCCCACTAACTAGGAAACAAGCTTTATCAAATGACAAATAAATGAGGTTTAAATGCAGCTTGGACTAACATAAATAAAAAAATTAGATAGAAGAAAACAAAAAAAAGATAAATTTGTTAAACTAAAAAGATTTATATATATATATTTGCATTTTTAGATACAACCCAAGAAATTAAGTTCCTTTTACTTAATAAATATTTCAATTACACAAACCATTTTTAGAACCGATTTTGCTATGTGAGGGGGCTGAATCTAAATATGAAATCAAGTTTTCTCCATCAGCTTCATGTTTTGGATACTTACAGTAATCTATCAATTTTTTTATACTCAATACATTTATGTATAGGTAATGAGTAATTTAGCTAAATTTTTATTCACAGACTAAAAATGTTTATTTTTCTTAAAAAGGGAGTATTCCAAAATATACTCAATAATGTAATGTAAAAGAAGCTTCCGAAGAGTTAAATAAACGAGTTCCTTTTATCAATAAATTTTTCCTCATCCTTAGCTTTTTGTAATTAGATGACCATCATTGAAATAGTCATAATGATTTTTATGTTCCTTTAACAATTTTTAAAAAATATAGTAATAATAATAAAAAATTACATGCCGAGATTATTTTTTTTTAATTTGATCCATATATTCAACTGAAAATAGTGTAAGAAAAAAAAATGACCAGGAGCATTTGTTAAGATCATGCTCAACCATAAGATTTTATCCACTTTTAAGAAAAACCAGTTTATAGAGGCTGGGTGAGCTCCAGAGGGCTCCTGAACCCAAGTGTGACTCATGGCTGATTAGTATGACATATTTCAACAGAATGTTAAAAAAAAAAAATTAAATCTGTACCACTAATATTTGTTATTTGTCATGCTTGTGGGCTTCTAGTCACTTCTCTAATCTTTCCCCACTTTGACTATTGCTGTACGGTATATGGGGGCATCTCTGGGGATCTCGAGGCGAAATTAAAACGTTTGATAAGTTGCTGTGTACGATTCATCTTCGGGATCCTAAGGGACACCTCTGTTTCCCGTTTTTATGCAGAGCTGAAGTGGCTTTATCCTCCCTAAGTATTTCCTGGCATCCTTCATCTTCTAAGTCATACATTCCTGCCGTCCTTCATACATTTCCGAGCTACTTCAATTTAAATCCACTATTTGCTCCCGCAATACCCGTTCCCGGTCTTCAGATTTATACACCAGGGCCCACCGAACCGCTGCCTTCGATAGATTGTTCATTAACCGATCCTCATCCTTATGGAACTCCATTCCTTTCAACATCCGTCGCTCCAATACCCTCCCTACCTTTAAATCCCACCTGTTCAATCATTTCTTATTCCTTCAGACTCCATAAAAGTGTAAATCAATATAATTGTAAATATGTATATAAACTATTACATCATTCTTAATTATTTTTACATTGTTTTCTTTTTCAACTGATTAAAGTGAGAAAGCAACTTATAATCATTTTTTATTATGACTGTTTATATTTCTTTGTATTTTTGTTTAAGTAATTCTGAGGCTCCTCAGCCCTTATCTGTCGATTTCTCTGTATTATTCTAAAGGGACTCGTCCCAGAATAAATAAAGCATTATTATTATAACCGAGGAAGGAGGTGATTTGGTCAGAATCATGCTCAACTGCCAGATTTCTACCCAATTAATGGATACCCACTTAATGGGGCTGGGTGGACACAAGAGGGGACCCGAACCCACAAAACTGACTCACAGTTACAGTGAAGCAGAAAATAATCATTAGCCACAACCAGATTCGAACCCTGGTTCATTGAGCGACCCACTCCTACCTACCAATAAAATGTTACACCTTAGAAATCAGAGCTACCAGGAAAAAACTGACATTTTTAAATTCAGAACGTAGAATTCAAACAAAATAAGGTAGCAAAGCCACTGTTGGCCTGTGTAACTTACTTTGATTAAAGATCAAAAATGAGTGATGATAATAAAAGTAGCAATTGTGACAATTACAGATAATTATACATTATATTATATAATTATATTTTTACCTGATGAAAATCAACTGCTTCTTCCAGCCTCTTTCTCCTATAAGCTACAAGCTCTTCTAGATGTTTCCACATTCCTAATGTTTCATCCAGGCGGTTTTGAATTCTTTCAGCACCAAAATGTCCTTGTGAGACTAAATCTTCCCCTACTGCTACAACCGAAGCCAATTGTGGTTCATGTGATGATATTTCATTTTCAAGAGCCTATAATAGATAAATTTATGTTACTGTATTCACCAGAAACAATATAACAGACAAATAATAAAAATGTTGTTTGGCTGAAGTGTTTGCATAAGAAAAGATTAGAATATTTTGGACATATTTAAAAAATTACCTGGATAATTACTTTTGAGCCTGATCTGTTATAATTAAAAAATAAATTTATAAATATTGAGAATATTAATTATCCACTGTACAGATGTAAAATTACATAGACAAAAAAGTGCGATTTACAGAGAACAATTTATACTATTTTGTAGTAATCATTCAGAAGAGAATATTTCATGAATGAAGGCATTTAATAGATTAATTCAGAAATTGAAATTACCTTATGTTTAGAAAGCAGAAGGTTAATTGTTATCAAATCATGACCAATATCTCCTTGGGAAACAATTTGTTCTTTTTCTTTGATCCAGTTCTCCTCATCAGCCATATCCCAGTAGAATTGCCACAACTTACGGCTTTCTTCTAATCTCGCACGTCTTTCAAGAGCTAATTTCACCAGCTCACTGTAGGCATCCTAGAAAAATATAACAGTTGAATGTTGTGAAATAGCAAAATGTAAGAGCTAAGGTTTTTTATTTTTAAGCTTTAAATGAACCATATCGGTGAATAAAGTAACCAGTTAAATTTTTTTTTAAATTTAACTGTCACCTTATTACCATAAATACAATTGTTACAATGACTAAGAAACTTCAGCAGAATCTAAAACTAAAATCACACGCACAACATTAAGAAAAACTAATTGTTTAGTTACCTCCAGTTGTTGAACCCTTTCAATAATGACTGATGGATCACAAGGTCTGTAGCCCTCGGTAGCTTCATCATCAAGGAACCGCTGTGATTGTTGTACAACTCCTTTTACTCTTTCACCGAGTACATTTATGTCAGCCTCAACTAAACTATGCTTCTGAAGAAGATCTTCCACTCCCATCAAGTGTTTACCTGAAAAATAATAATAAATTTATTATGGTCTAAAAATTATAAAAAATAGTAAATTAAATCAATGTTTATTAACATTAAAAGAATGAGATTCAATAACATTAACATACCATAATCATCTGACAAAAGTCTCATCTTCAGCTCTTCCATAGAATCTAGAATATATATCATCTCTTGGAAGTTCTGTTGAAGCTGAAGAGATAACTCCAACCTCATTCTTCTGGACCTCAGAAGCTCAAGGAGGTAATTCCAAAGTCTTAGAACATTATCCTTCCTACAATTAGAAATTAGAATTTAATAAATTAGAATAAATTTTCACTAATAATTCATTTCAGAAAATGAAATAATATTATCATGAATAAATGTTAGTTATGGACATGTTTGTACTATGAAATATTTCCTTTTGATACTTTTTATTAAAAAAACAATTTATTTATTTTCATAATGAGGTGTAGATAGTTGACTGTAGATTAATAATTGGAGAAAATGGTGAGGGGGGAGGTGCATTCAGTAAAAAAAGAACATAAATAAACAAAAATTATTTGTTAATTGGATAAGTTTGTCGGGGGGTGCAGTCAGCAAAGAACAACATAAATAAACAAAACCATATTTATTTATTTTATGCCGACGTTTCGACCTGAGTTTCAGGTCTTCATCAGGGCTATAGAAC
>NW_027112597.1:643223-660201 GCF_000696795.3 Halyomorpha halys
ATATTTTGTATAATTCTAAATTTGTTTGTATACTATTCTTTTTCAATTGTATGTTACTCTAAATGTTATTGTTATCTCTTTTGTTCTATACCCCTGATGAAGACCTGAAACTCAGGTCGAAACGTCGGCATAAAATAAATAAAATGGTTTTGTTTATTAATGTTGTTCTTTGCTGACTGCACCCCCCGACAAACTTCTCCAATCATTAATCTACGGTCAACTATCTACACCTCAAAAATTATTTGTTTATTCATGCTGATGTTTCGACCTGAGTTTCAGGGGGACCTGAAAGGGATACTGGTCAAAACTGCACGAAGACCTGAAACTCAGGTCAAAACGTCGCCATGAACAAATAAATAATTTATGTTCTTTTTTGCTGACTGCACCCCTTACCATCTCCAATTATTTAATTTCATACATTTTTTTAACTTATTCTATTTGAAAGTTTTTCAATTTTAAGAAAAATTATTTTTTTCAGAAAACTAAATTTCTGATGAAAAATTACAAATGTTAATGACCCACAAGATCAATAACACAAGTTGCTAGTGTAAAGGTGTAGGATCAGAAAAATCTTTAACCACCATATTCTCACAAAACATATATTATAAACAACAAAATTAAAAAAAAAAAAGAAATTAAGAAAAATTAATTCCATCAAAACAAAACTAAAAGAAGAAAAATTCTTTACAGCTATTAAATTAACATAATGATACCTTGCATTGATCCTTTCAATGTCATGATAATTCTCAGCTTCCAATTCTTGGCTAACAGTCACAACTGCTTGCACTCGTTCTTCATATGCGAATATATCAGTTTCAATAGCTTCGTGTTTTTTAGCTGCAGCTTCAACGGCTCCAAGATCAAAACCGAAATTATCCTAAACATTGAAATAAAAATTTTAGATATTTAAAGACACTAAAAATCAGATTAAAATACTTTGAACTAATATTTAAAATAATCAATAACATATTTTAATAAGTAATAACTAAATTATTGAGAAACTTTTTTTTTTTAAATGCAATACCTGTGACACCAGTCTTTGGTTTTCAGAAAGCCACGTTTCCCTCATTTGTGCCTTTCGGTTAAACCTTGCAGCAAGTTGTTCAAGTTTTTCTTGTCTGATCAATTCTTCTCTCAAAGCAAGTTCTCTGTTAGAGGAAACAAAAATTTTTAAAATTAAACATATAGTTATAAAAAATATAATCTATAACGTCAATAAAAAAATAAAATAAATCATGGCAGCCTTGAGGCCTGTAGATAGAAGTGAAACTTCTGGAAACAAAATAATGTAATAGTCCCCTCTTATGACTTAAGGCAGAAAAGATTAGTTCCCTAATAATAATAATAATCATTTAAATAGAACAGCCGTTTCTTAAAAAGTCAATTCTAGCAGGAAATTTTTTTATACTGTAAAAGGAGAGCAGGTTTGTCAGAGCACACTCAATTAGACTCACTCAACACCGGCAGCAGCCGGACCAATTCATTTGCCTTCTCTGAACTTCTGCTCTCCTGTTACCCTAATAAAAAATGAACACATCCTAAGTTGTGCCCCTCCCCTTTCAAATTCTGTTTCATCTCTTCTTGCATCACAAATATAATTTTTTCTTGAGTGTAGAATGTCGGTACAGAAGTTTCACATCAAAAACAAACAACAAAGATTTTCAAGAAAATTAAGATATCTTAATAACAATACACTTTTTAAATGAATAGGATTTTTTCCTCAGCTAAAATATTTCTTTTGAAATTAGAAAGTAATTACTTGCACACAAACTTTATTGGCCATAAATGATAAAGAAAAAATACAATTTTTACTGAACACCAGAACTAATAAATATAAAAACAAAATAAATACGTAAGTACTTCAGAAGACAGAAGTCCATTTTCCAAAGATTTCAGAAGAGATGGTTTGCCATATAAAATTTTCTTATTGTTAAGATGTACACTTAAATATGGAGATAAACATATGTTTGTAAGTAAAATGCATCTTTTCTAAATTGATACATGTTATACAGCAGGAAGTAGCTTAACAGTTTTATTCATTTACTTTTTATGTTTATTACTTTTTCTTTACAGTGAATTTTTTAAAGTAAATTTTAAAAGCCATGGATTTAATATGGGACTGACATTTTTTCCTAGGATAGGTAAGCATGTGTAGTTACTAAACAGACATAATATCATCTTCTCCAAAAACGAACTCGTTTTGTCAACTGAATAGCTCAGATAATAGTAATGATATATTGAGTATAATAAACTAGCAATACCTTTCATGCTCAGCTTTTTCGAGTCTCTCCCAAGCCTTGTTGATATCAGAAATCATTTTACCTTCTTTTGGAGTATATGGTTTCTGGTTATTAGCTCGCATTTTGGATTGTAAAGTAAATAGCAATACCTCCAAGTTGCCCTTTTCCACAAACCTAAAATTGTAACATGATGAATATGCTTCAATATAATAAAATTGAATAAGAAATAGTAATATTAAGAAATAATTAAGAATAATAAAAAAATAAATGCTTAAAATTTTCAAAGTAGGTTAATAATATCTTACTTTGGTGGTTTTTCAACAGTTCTATAATTATTGAACTGAGACAACTGTTGCTGAACACCAACAAGAGAATTGGCAAAATGTCGGTCACCAAGCTGAGATATAGTTCCTTCAATCCATCTAAGTAAATCGGAAGTAAGTCCCTCATATTCAAGGATCATTCGGTCGTTGTCCATTGCGATTCCAACAACTTTTCCTATTCTTTTTCCAATAACTGTTGCTTCCTTCATTTTTGAAAAGTAATGATAATATGTGACAACATAGGTAATTATGGATTTTTCATCAGGCTGCTCGACAAAAACATCTAAATAAAGAAAGATCAAAGATATTAAGAAAGAATTAAATTGTTCGATATTAACTTTTATATAATTAAATTAACTTAAACAATCATTACCTTCAGGATCAAGGAGTTTTGTAAGCCCTAATTTATCTTCTGCAACTGTGAAAGCATTGTTGAGATTGTACATAGCATTCGATTTTGATAGTCGCTCGAAAGCTATTAGATCTGGTCTATGCTTATGAATAATAGCATTAAAGGCCAAACCATCTTTCCAAGAAGTTGTAAAGTTACGGACATTAACATTATGATAGCCAGCAGTTTTCATTTGGCACCATAAAAGAAGGGCATCCTTCGCAGATTTTGTTTCTCTATTATCAGTCTCTTCAATCGTAATATCTTGTATCTAAAAACAAAAAGTTTTTATATTAAAACTCCTAACAGACACCTCTCTCCAACAGAAATCCTTCCCTAAGGACAACACTCTGCAGTCTGGAAATGTAGGAATTTCGAACCCTTTGCAATTGATATTTCTTTAATGGACACAGAGAGTTAAATTTTGATCACCAAGAAATAAATTTATCCCTTTGAACAGACCCTTATGAAATGTTGAAAATAAAGAAAACCATGTTGAATGATTTTACTTTGTGATATAAATATATACATATATCTAAATATGTAGCTATCTTGAAGTTATTCTTTTTTAATTAAGAAAATTTGTGATAAATAGTGGCAGATGGTAACAGTTTTATTAATTAAAACTCAATGTCAACGAATATATTCTTTTCTATAGTATCTCTAGTATGATATGGGATATATTTGAAGAGTGAAATGCAAACATACTTTTGAATAGGATCACATTATTTTAGATTTTATATTTTGTTCACTATTGGAGGTTGCCATAGAAATCCTCTCATTTTATATTTTTTAAATATGTTTATGCATACATATTAAATTCTAAAAATATTATGAGTATACATAAAACAAAAAATTGTATTAATTAACCTTACTTATTAATGTTAATTATAATTTTTATTAATATTAATTATTAAATGAACTTTTTTTCTAAATACAAGTATGCATGTATTTTAAAAACACCACAAATCTATTCCTTCTTAACAGATATTTCTAAGCAACAAACAAATCTGTTTGATCTGCAGATGTTTTACTGTATTTTAAACGCAAAATAATTTTTTTTATTAGTTAAAATAACTCATCAAGTTTACGTTTTAGAGTATTATCCCTTTCATGAGATTAATTCTTAAATTTATGTACAATTCTTTTCTTATCCTTAAAATGTATAATGCCATCCTTAGTCATAATCTGATTATTTAATCTTATTCAATATAGAAGGAGGAGGAGTTAATTTGTTCATAGACAGCTTGTAATGGGTTTTATTTGGTGCATTTCAGTGAAACAACCATATGTGCTGAAATTCAATATATAAACAAAACATTAGATAAAGTAAAAGTAGGAAAAATAATAACTCACCTGGAACCTGAGGATAATGGTCCAAATAAGACCTAATGATAATCTTGCATTTCCATCAACAATATCATGTGACCCCATATTTTCAAGATGAACTCTCTGCTCACGAAGGAATTGTAAAGCCTTGTCAACATTTTCAAGACAATGTATTCGCATTTTTCCTTTAGTTGGGCGTGGCTAAAAAAAAAAGGATTCAGATGAAAATTTAATAGAAATAAAATTCATGATAGAATAATGAAACAAATTAACATGTAATTATACAGTGTTTAAAAATTTATCAAGGAATTCTTTTATCAAATCATTAAGAGCTAAGAGAACAGGATGTTAGTCAGAAATAAGAATGTTGATACAGAAATATTTTTGGTAAAGTGAGTTTGATTAAAAATAATTTAACATAATTGACATGATATTATCAGCTGAGGGATCAAATTATCTGTTCAGATGAATAATAACCAGCTTAATTGTTAATTAATCAATAACACAGTCTATTGACACAATTACAGAAAAAATTAAAATTGTTAACATACAAATTAATATATAGAAAAATCCTTGTATGACCTCTGGAGGTTCAAATCCATCAAACTTTTTGCCCACTAGTTACAACACGCTACAATATTTACTTTTAATTTCAAATATTCCCTAAGCTCAGTAGCCTAAACATGAAGAAGAAAACTTCAAAAACTTCTTAAAAAAGAAGGAAAAAAATTAATGACAAGAAACTACTTAAAAAATATATAATTGTAGAGCTATAGCTTCTTACTGTAATGTAATTGTTAGTGAATGATAAACCTTAGAGTAAAGCAAATTCCATATTTAAGTTTTTAGACCTCTTAACTCTGAGAAGCAGGTCTGCTGTATTTAGCTTAATTTTGTGTTTAGATGGTGTGGATGTTTAATAGCTTTAATACATTCATTCATTCCAACCAGTCCTATACAAAATGGAGCGAGAAGGATGCTTGATTCTGTAGGCCCACCACAAAATAACTCTAACTCTCAGGACCACACTAAAATCTTCTGCTTTAGGAACCAGTTATCGTCGAGGTAGAATAATGTTTTAAAATTAAAATTTGCATTAGGAATAGATATTTAAATTAATAAAATTAATTTAACCCATTTTCCAAGGGAAATTATGAAAATGTTGAACAGATACAAAAAAAAACTTTAGAAAACTAATAAAAATTAAACATTAATATGAACATGAGACAACAACAAAGCAAAACAATTTTATGAAAACCTTTGAAAGAACAATGTTTCAGCCATAAAGCCATACTAATTTATGACTTATTTTATTTAATTAAACTGAGACTGCCTGATGATGGCTATTTAGCCAAAACATTATTGTCATAAAGAAAAATATAAAAGGCAAGTACGTTTTGAAGGATTTAGAGTGCAACACCTTAAAAAGTATACTAAACAGCATGGAAAATATTAAAAAAATAAAAACTGACAAAAAGTGGATTTATTCCCGTTTGAACCTTCATGTAAAATAGTAATGAATATCCTGCCAATATTATTTATTACTCGCAGAATATTTAGTTTTAAAACAAATTAGGCTAAATAATAATTTAGAAATTGAAACTTACCAGTCTTTCTCCAGACAAAACTTCTAGTAATTGAAGAAGCATTTTTCCATCTCTAAGATCTACATATAAGTCACTAATTCGACAATTAACACGAACTAAGTGGGAATTGACCCATTTTTGGAAAGTCTTTTTCTGTACACTCTCTCTCTCATCTATAAAATAAAAACAGACATGTTTAAAAAAAGAATAAATAAACAAGAATTAGAAAAGTATATAAATGAAACCATAAAGTTAAGATAAAAGCTCTAAATCTAACTTAATGAAAAGACTTTTCTTTTGAATAATACATTCAACTGAAATGATAAAACGTAGATTATTATAAGGGAGTTCCTCATCCTGCTTGTTCAAAATAATACATATAAAAAAAAAAAAGTTGTTAATAACAGCCACATAAATTATATCAAAAAATGAATTGTAATTTTTACAGATACATAGATTACTACTTTATATAAATAAATATTGCCCTCTTTTACCAAAAGGCAGAGATGGCTTAGAACATTAGGCTGAGGATTCTAGAGTGTCTGATTCAATTCCTATCCGGGACAGTTAATATTTATTTCATAGCGGTCCAGAAAAATGAACCTGAAACTCCCACTCTGGTTAGCATGAGACAGCATCTTCTAGTTAGCCGTCAGAAGATGGCAAAAAGGAACACTATGCCTACCTGATAAACTACTTTCACTACTGTTGATTGTCTGAAATTACACCAAATGAATAAAACATTGTATACATCTCAGCTTAACTCAACAAAGAAGATTAGTGATCCATAAATTTTGAGTCCACCAAGATCTTGTTCTTGGATTAAAAAATGTTATTATTCCAACAGAGGGATTAATCGCTATGTCAAGATCTGTCTACAGTGATTAATTTCATAATTTTATTTGATTTATGCCCTCCCTAGAGCTTAGACCTAAAGTTTAGTTCAGGGATAAACTCATTTCTCCAGCTATCAATTCTAGGAATTCCAGACTGACAACATGACCATACTATCAGAAGCTACTCAACGAAGCTAGTCGTCTTACTCTAAACAAACAAATAAAATTTAGAAATATTGAAACCTTTTCAGAAATCAGTACAGAAGATAGATTCCTCTCTGACCAAAAACCCCTGCAATCATTAGTTAAAAGAAAAAATAATAATCTTATTAGCATATCACTGAGAATAATATCTTCTAGAAAGATGGTATACAATCACACTATTACAGATGGCTCAATATATAAAAATTGAACTACAAAAACTTAAATCTTTGTACCTTTTTTTCATTTTTCCCAAAATATATTGGGTTCAGAGAGGAAAATGTCTCGTTTAAAAAGATTTTTTTTTATTACCCTATGGCCTCTCTTTGTTTACAGTGTTTTATTTTAAGTCTCTCGTAGTTTATAGCCATTAATATGCGAATAGGATTAGATTATATTTTCACCTATGTTTCTTGTAGCTTGTTTTCTAAACACAGTACTCTTCTTATTGTTCTGTCTTATTTTAAGAAATTATTATAAATAAGGATGTTCTACAGTCATGGCCATCTATAAAATATGAAATGTTGCAGGAAATTATGTTCTAAAAATTTAGGAACTATGATACCAGTTCATTAAAATCTTCGACTAGAATGACTCAGAGGGATAGGAAGAGACTTTATCAAGCCAGTTTGGCCGGAAAATAGCAAAGCCCAAATATCGCAAAGGTTGCCTCTAAGAACTGAATGAAATTGAGTTGTTAAATCACTCTGAACCTCCCTCCCTCAGTTCAGTTGCAATAAATCGGTAATCTTTGAAATTGATGATTAAACAGTTTAGGGAACATCACAGATAATGTTTAAAGAATTATTTGTCACAAAATCTAAGGATTTAAAACGAATCTAACAGTTGTTTGAACTCTCTATTCATTTTGTATTCATTGAACAGGTAAATACCATGGACCTTTGGGTTATTTTTTGCATATTAGATGCAAATTGTTAAGTTTAAAAAAAGAACAAAAAAGAGGTTTCTACACACTTCACTGCTTCACCTCTTGCTCCATTACTCCACTAATGAAATGGTAATCCAAACATGAAGCAACAAAAATAAACAGGATTGTTGTGAACATCTATATATTCAGTGATTTTCAAGTTAAAACTTATAACTTGTGGATATTAATACTTTATCGGTTTTCAGGTCTCAAAATTAATTTAAATAGTGTAAAGTTAGGATCAAGGTTTTCAAATACTAACCCTATGACTTTAATAATACTAAATTTCTAGGTTTTTCAACTAAATCATTAAGCTATTGTATGTGTTGAGTTTAAAATATTTTGGATTATTTAAGTAAATTAATGGTAATGGAGATTATACTTTTTTAAAATATTGTAAACTAAAAAAAAGTAAAGAAAAAGGTAGTTTTCATTTGAGAAATTTGGCAGAAAAGAAGTTAGTCTCGAAGAATAATAAAAATGCATATCAATATTTTATTTAATTTTATGCTTCTAATAAAATGGAAAATTCATAATCAAAGTTAAAAAATTAAGAAATGCCATAGTATATTAAGAAGTAGTATGAAACATTGTACACTATAAAGCTATTATTCAGACATTTTGGAATGAGCCAATAGAAGAGACGGGGTCAGAGGTTAAAAAGTGCTCCATTTCGAGAACCCCTGGAAATATGTGACCAATCTACGGAAGGGTTAGATCATAGGAGCCAGTTCAATGATCCTTGTCTAGCTTAGAACTGTTATAAAAGGTGCCCCTTAAACCAATGTTAATTGTAATCAAAAGAATATTTCTTCTAGATTGAAAAACCATACTTAGAAAATTACCACATCATTATATGCTTCAGGTATGTGCATCATGATGTTATTAATTTTTTTTTTATGTCATTTACAGTTCTATACTCAATAAACTGTAAAAATAAAAAAAAGTACTATTTAAATAATTGTTATTACTGATTGAAATTGAATAAAAGTATTTTATGTTGAACTTAATATTGCAATAATTCCTACAGTATTTCTATTATTACAAGATCGCCAGTATGATTCACATTTTTTTTTATTTATTATTTAGTTTATGTCAACTTTTATTAGTATAGTAGATGTCTACTATATGAACATTTATTAACCCTTACATGCATAGTGTTCCTCTGGAAGAACATCTATTTTTTTATCACAGCACAATCTCTTGGTACCTCACGTTACTAAAATTTTCCCTCAATTGGGACCATAATGAAGAGATTCATTATTGTACAAGTTTTTAATTGTTGAAAATTGTAAGTTTGCCTTTGAGTCTGTTTGTCAGATTTCTTCGCTTGACTCAGATAGTTTTGTTCACTAATAATTAAATTTCTACATGGACATATCGCACTAGTATTTCTAAAGTGACATAAGTCTAAAACTTACATTTCTGGAAATGTAACACTCTTGCCTATGAAGGGGGAATAGCATTAAGGCAGCAAGAGTGACACAAGTGCCCTCTGGCGGACAAGCTCTGAAGCTAGGTTGATACAATTTTGATGATTCATAAAGATGTATTTACCAATTTCTTTCATAGTCATAAATCAAAAACACCGATTTTTGAGTTGTGTCACTTTAGAAATACTAGTGCGATATTCTTAAGGAAATTTTCTTAATTTATTATATATGTGTAATTTGTAAAAATACAAGCCATTGAATGAGCTTTATTATTAATTATCACATATATTAGTCGTGTCTTTTCTGTGGGACATCATACAGTCTGTTATTCTCAGTCACTTTTCTTCAGCTTCAGTATTAATCAAGTTCCATATTATCAAGCAGACGAGTAAGAAAAAAAATAAAGTAAATGTTATTTATACTCCTTTTACCTATCAAAATATATATATAAAGTAGCTGTTATCAAATACTTCATTGAATTTTATAAGCAATATTTATGCCATTATATGATGGTGTTCCTAAAAGTAGTTAAGTTTATTTATCTGAGATATTGGAGCTCTGATAAATTAAATATAGCATCAATATCAGAAAATTAAGACTTCCTTTCAAGACAATACAAAAACAATAGTAGAGAGGATTACGAATTCCTCAGTGACCAGCCTTCGCAGCATCTTTTATCCATTAACAAATTGAATTAATAAATATTTCATATAAACATATAAACATTACCAATAGATAAATTGAGTAGTTTTCCAAAAATATTACTTAAATGATTAAATTAAATCACACATTGATGGGGGGTAAGTGAGCCTTTTGTTCATATCTACTTTGAGTTTATCACCCCTCACTTATGAGAGTTATGATTATTTTCTCATGAACACAAATAAATAAAAATTAACTGTGACCCAGGAGGAATTTGAACTGAGAATGTTGCAAACTGGGCACTTAACTTTCTTGAAATACTTCACCTTTGCACTGAGCCATATTTGAAAATTATACATATTACACAATATAAATGTTTTAAAAACACAGATTTCCAAAAGATGGTGAAACATGAAAACTTAAAACAACTATTTTTATTTTTTTTTAAAGCAATACAAGTAGTTGCTGGGGTAAAATGATAAAAGTAAATAAATAAAAATATGATTAATCATTATATAATATCATAATACCTTACAATATTTATACAACAGAATCTGAAATAAATACTTCATATAAAATAAAATTTAGTATTTTATACTAGGCAAGTATAATGTTTGGTAATCAAATACTATTTATAAAGAGATTAAATGTATAAAGACATATAAAGACATGATTGAGGAGTAGAATTTTTTTTTCTTAACAAGTTTTGTACTAGGTATTATGAGATAAAATAATTTCTGCAAAAATGTTTAGAAAGACATTTTTTCATATTGTAATGATCAATTACAAAAATTGTTAAAGAAAAAATAATAATAACAATCAGAAAATAGACATGTCTGACTTAATAATTCTACAAGAATAGAATAAGAATGTACTCCAGCAATGAGTAAATAATTTAATATTAAGTTAGGAAAGGAAAAATATCAAATGTAATCACCTGCTAAAGCTTTAATTCTACTTCTCTCAAATAGGCGAGATGAAGAGTTTCCCCCATCATATTCATAGTCGTCAACGATCTCCTGTTGGAGGGAAGGATCCCACCTGACCACCGAAATGTCGGTCGTCATCTGGAAAAAAATATATACATATGTAAGTCAAACAATTAAAAAAAATGCATTATTTGAATGGGCATAAGTGATAGTATTTCAATACAGCCTACAGTAGTTTGTATTGACAACTTAAGGATTAAGTTTATAGAAGGGAATACAAATAGTATTAATGGACAGGTTTCTAGCCAAGAAAATTACTAACACTCAAAATAAAGGAGATTACATCAATAGACTGATGATAATTTCATACACTTACAGATAAACTGGTACAAATCATCAGAATGTAGGTTAATATCACTGAGGGATAGTATAGCAAAGATGAGGTATTTTATCTACATGTGTCCAAACCAAATATACGATTTGGTATAAAAATAAAATAAAAATGTTGAAATAATCCGAAATCAACTTAATTATCAATAATGTAACTATTTTCTCAGTTCTGAAGCATAGATTTGATTCAGGCATATCTAGATAAAATAAAGTCACTTAATCACTTTTACCTCTAACCCAAGGATAAATATAGCATTAAAGTTTAACCATTAAGCAGTTTATTTATTTGTGTTTTTAATATTAAGTAGGTATACTTAAAGTATAAGTTAATTATTTAAAAAATAAATTGTGTTTACCCATCTCCCCTGAAATAAGTAGTTATCTAACGATTTGTCTTAACAATTTAAAAAATAATAATGCAAAAAACCAAATAATAGATAAAATTTTATGTTGAACCTTGTACTGTTTCAGATGGTCTCTATCCATTTAAATTACAGATTGACCTAATACTCTCTATTAAACAATAAATATTACTCATTTAATAATTGTTCTATTTTTATAAAAAATGTATTCACAAAAAGGGAGTAGGATAGCTTAGTGAGTAAGGAGCTGTGATACTAACTCTAAGTTCAGGGACCTGGGTTCAAATTTGGCCCTGACAGACAATTATTTATTTTTAACAATTTATTCTGTTATTAATTATAGCCGTGATTTAACCATGTGAGTTTGGGAGCCTTTCTGGGGTCCACTCAGCCTCAACACAGTGGGTACCCTTAATTGAGGAATAATCTGTTGATGGAGTATGATCTTGAACAAATCATCTCCTTGCATAACCATTCTTCAAAAAACTAATGTGATAAACCAAGAATTTTGTTATTGTTGCTACATGAGGATATACTTATGAAACTTTTATCTCTAAGAAAATTTTTTTCAATAATATATTATACCTTCATCTACTAATGTTTTTGATTTTTAAACTTCTTCCTTTTACCGATAATAAAAGATGAAAGGTAATCAGTACAAAAATTATTTGTTCGAAACGTGAATTCATTTACACTCTTTAGAAACCAATGACTTCAAAGAAACAATTTTTGGATAAAGTTTTAAGGAATGAAGATAGATAACAATTAAAAACTTATGATTTCCATAAATCAAATATGCGGACGGTGGTTTAATGAATCGGTGTGGGTGGTCTGGATAGAATATGGATCCATTGAAATGCTCAAGGCGTGAGGAGCGTTGGCAAGGAAGCACTGATCGCCTCCTTTAAAGGTCAGTCCAGTTACCTCTATACCGTTCCGTCAAAAGAGTACTACGGAAACATGGCTTTCACACATCAACCTTCATATTTCTTAGACTTTTTATTTTATGAGAAAAGTCAATATAGACGTTTATTTTGCCACAACGTACTAATTTATGGATTTGCAAGTATTAACAAAATATTTATACATCCCCATTTATAAATAATATTATTGTAAAGTTTTCTTAAATATGGGAATAGATAATATACACAGGTTATCGTAGTAGCGAATTCCGAATCGCTAATGGAAAATCGATTGTACAACAGCATTTAGAAACACGAAAACTGTTCGAGAATTCTATGGTATAAGGATCGTCAATATGGTTTAAAAGAATGTCAAATTCCAAATGTCCAACTATGTCATTATTATTGCTGCTTAGTACAAACATGTACAGAAATAAAATGGCAAGAAACGAAGAACTTAAGGTAATAATAAAAAAAAAATTAAAATCCGAATTTATTTTATATTTATATATATTTAACTAATTCCCGATAAGACCTCTAATATTAAATTCCTAATAAATAATCTCAGAAATTTCGTTAACACTGAGGCAATCCAAGGCAGTAGTATGCTAGTATACACTTGTCATAAATTTAATAATAAAGGTGGTTACGAAAAAAAGAATTGTAAACACTACATACATCCGAGAAATTTGCCCGACCTATGGAAAATACAGATACTTTCAGAAACGAAAATCCAGCCATTAAAACTTTAACATAAAAAGTGGATCACACGTATGATCGAGTGATCGCCGAACAGTGCCCAAAATATAAAAAATTGAAATCTAGATATAGATAAATTATTAATCCAGGTTCCAATAAAACAGGTTTGTTGGTATTCATCTTGACTAGTTTCCGTAAATGAAACTTGTTTATTTATAGATTTAATGTTTAATCCTGCCTTTTATCGTAGCCTGTTTATTTAATTTATCATCACTTAAGTCCTTTAAGATAGTTATTGTGTAACATAGATGCCATTAACCTCTGGTTAGTTACACGATTATTGATTACTCATCTCATGGACCGTGTAATAAAATATAACTTTTATTAGTTAAGTTTTCTTCTGAGAAAAAACTTCGTTTATTTCAAATCCCACGAGTTCACTTTCCTTTCTTTCAAAATATTAAGGACCTGTCATAGTATTACAATGAAACAAAAATTTAAAAAATTAGATAAACTTCCAACTTTTGCGAAAATATTATTTCTCGTTCTGATGTGAACTGTTCAATTTCACAAGTTCCAAACGAAATTTCATTACTCGGCGAAATTTGAAAATATTATGTGAATTTCAAAGATATACGCTAAAATAAATTCATAAAAGGTTTAGTACAGTCATGAAGTAACTGTATCTCGAGAAGTATTAGACGTAAAGATGTCTATGAGAAATAATAATTAAAGCTAATTAAATACGCATAAAGCAGTTTGTAATGATTATCTTCGTTGAAGTTTAGATGATATATGCCAAAATAAATTGACAAAATGTTGATTTTCATTATTTGAAAATCAACATTTTGTGAATTTACTTTTACTTTTACATTTACTCAACCCTTAAAAATATGATATAAAATTGTTGTAGATAGTTGTAAGGAAATGGAACACAGTGAAAAATGAGCAAACATTTTGGGGTTTTCCGGAATAAAATTAACTTTCTGGTAGCTATTACCTTTATTTCTCCATTATCTACTACTGAAGGACATTTACAGTACTTGTTGTATTGTATAGGTAAAAATTGAATATATTCATTAACAGGAAATAGTGAGCAAATAAAAAGATTGATATTTGCAAAATATGAAAAGTTCGTTAACCTATAAAATGTTATTAGGACGTATCTAACGATCGGATGGCAGACGATCATCATGTTGAAAATATTTTCGACCTGAATAATCAATAACTTTCTTCTAGTCGCGAAAATTATATGACCTGGACTTAGTTTATCAGAGACTGCAATAATGTGAATATGGCTTAGGTTTAGTAGCATCCATAAAATATGTATTTATTAAAGATGTTGCCTTTAGGTCAGAGGTGTTTTCCAACTCATTAAAGTCTAAAGACCACTAAGCCAGAATTTGAAATTGGACGACCCACCCCCTCTCCTGAATCAGAGCAGGGGATTGGTCCCCAATATTTTCAAATTATGTTGCTTAAAAGAGCATTTTGAGTCAGCTTTATTATATATTTTCCAGAACATTACTAACACCACGATGGGAAATTTAAAAAAATTGTTTTAACAATAAATCCTCACAGTAAAACATAACGGGGGACAAAATGACAATAAATGATTTTTTTTATGTTGTATTTTAATTAGAATCTTTTATTTTATAAAGGTCAAAAACTCACAAGATAGCTTTATTCTTTTTATTTTTTTTTTTGCAAAACATTTCTCCGGAAATAGAATAAATTCATAAAAGAATTTCTTCGTAAATAGATTGTGGTTTTTCGAATTTATAAGTATTCAAATTGAAGAGTGAGACTTTTTTTTTCTAGATTACTTAAAATATATTTTTGGTTCTAAAATAAATGATTCAACCTTTATTTAATTTTATTGGAATTATATCCTTAAGATTTATTATTTGTCAGAGGATTTAATTCATTTCATTATTTTTTTTTCATTACCTTTTATTTTGGTTTATCTATTTATCTTCTGTATTTGATACTTTTTATTTTTGTTTAAACTTGTAAATATGTATATCAACAGTAATTGTACCCTTTTGTTCACTATTTCTAGTTTTCTAGTATTTGATTCTTTTTTTCATTTTTTTTTTTCTTAGAAGTTAGTCACCTTATGATTTGTAATATTAAATATAGTTTTATTTCATTTATTCTATTTTTACTTTACACATTTTGTTAATTTTTAATCTTATTAAATTCATAATTATAATTATACTTATGATAGTTTATAATATCATTCTTATTTTAAAACTTTTTATTTAACTCTAAAGACCTAAAGCCTTATTCTTACACTTATAATATTATTCTAAAGGGATCAGTCCCAGGAAAAATAAACAATATTATTATTATGGTCTGTATTTCTCGCTATTGCGGGTTGAGTATCTGAGGTGAGGGGACCTAGATATCCAACAACTTTCATATTTTTATTTATTTTTCCTTTGAGTCAAATCTTTAAAAATGTTTGCACTATACGTGCTGTGTCTAAGATAACTGACTGTTGAGCCTCTCTTAGCACGTTCATGGATACCCCCAAACCATTCATGCCTGCCACTGTTGATTTTGCTATGAGACCATTCGTGGATATTGCGAAGGGAATAGTGGTAACACCTTCCTATTTATATATTTCTTTAAATTCTATCGCCAGTTCCTGGTATTTCCTCAGTTTTTCTTCCACAGTGAAGCTTATATTATTATCGTTGGGGATCCCAACATCAATAAGTTCTGCTTTCTTTTTTCTTAGCTCAATAAGGATGTCTAGCTTATTATGGCGTACTGTATGGTCTGTAATAATTGATTCATCCCAATATAGGCTGAGAGAACCTTTTTGGAGGAGTCTATTTGGGTGGTATTTGTAATAAGGGCTCTTATCTTCAATTAAGTTGTCCGCCACCAGGGCCTGATGCAAAACTTTGGCCACATTGTTGTGCCTCTGCAGATATTCAGTACCAACCACTCCACATCCACCAGCGATATGTTGGATTGATTCGAGCGTTACTGAGTATATCGACTTATCTGGTGTTGTTGCGTCTTTTAACACATGTTTTCTATATGATCTGGTGGCGATCACTTGATCTTGAATAGCAACCACAAACCCCTCTGTTACGGAGAATAGCCTTCCTGTTTTTATTATTATTATTATTCAATTGCAACTAGCAGCTCTTCGTTCCCTTTTGCCAAGTCAGAGAAAATGTAAAACTGTTTGAAAAAATAAATCAGGTCCTTATATAAATTTATAAATCAAAATAAAATCAGTGTTCTTTACTTTAATTAACAAAAAAAGGATGAAAATGGCAGGAATAGAGTTGAAAAAATATTTCATGAAGTGGAGAATTCCAACGTTGAACGGGGAAACGACAAGCAGTTAAAAACTCTTGAGAAAGAACCAATTAAGGCAATGAGATAAAATATGAATATAGTTCGCTGACTAAGGAACGAGTAAACATTGAACAACCAAAGAAAATTAAAAGCAATTAAATGAATATCAGAGGATTCAAGGTTCCTGACTAATACACACTTCGATATATTATAAAAAATAAATAAGGGAGGTTATTTTAAAATCAACTCAACAATAACTAACTGACTATAAAAATGTAGTTACAAAAATATATTCACCTACCAAAGTATAATAAACTTCATCAACAGTAGAGCTTCCACAGTAGAAGCAAGATTATTACTTTTAGAAGTAAGATTGCAAGTCCAAAACCGAATCTTTGCAGTTTTTTTTTTTATTATTTCTTCTATCGGAGGTTAATGATATTATGAGCAAAGGAACATTGAAAAT
>NW_027112597.1:660271-662390 GCF_000696795.3 Halyomorpha halys
TACATAAGTATAAATAATAAAATGAACCATCATAACATTTGTCATAGAAAGCACCAAATCATTAGAAAAATATTTTAAACTCAGCGGGTTGAGATTGTGCCAAAAAGAAAAACATTAACCCAACCAATTAAAATTTTTTTTTGCTCAAAAATAGAAATTTGAAATGCCTAAATTTTTCTGGACTAAATTATTCTAAATAGGCAAGTACATCAGGGAGTAGTACCTAAAAAATGATACGAAATAATTTCTTTTTATGATGGTATTACTTTTCCAAAGGAATAAAACTTTCACGATTCTTTAGCTAGATATTCAGTTGATAGGAAAACAATAAAACATAAGAGTGTTTAACATCCACCAAGTACCATTAAAAAAAAAGTAAAATAAACAAATGAAGAGAAGGTGTAGGAGACGAGTGAGCAGGTCACAATCTAATTTTCCTCTTATTTCAAAATCCTTGTACTTAATAGAATAAGAGTTATAAAATTATTAAGTGTATTCCAGGTAGGGGAAATCAAAAATGGCGGCTGTTTCAAAACCTTTAAAAAAACATTAATTTTTCATTCGGAACTCTACATCTTTAAAACTACCAAAAGCAAAAGAAAACTTAAGAGAACATTATTTAAAGAAGAGTAAATTTTCTGAAATATTAGCACTAATAGAGCTATTTACGTCCAATAGTTCTTGAGATATAGCTTCTTAAAAAGCAACATTTCATATAAATGTACAGAAATATAAGTAGTTACTTAATTTATTTTGAGAAATCTATAACTCAGAAACTATGTGATGTATAGATGTGTATTAGCAATCAAATTAAAGCTAATTTAATGTACTATAAAGTAGTTTATGACCTCTACCTACATAGGAATAGTAGTTTTCATGATATTTGCCAAAATAAATTGATTTATAGTTGTCCGGACAATAAGTTTGATTTATGAAAAACTTTATTTTAGAAACCATTGGACGTACAGGTGCCTGTCTGCACTCAAATTAAAGCTAGTTAAATGTACTATACAACATATTTGACAAAATAAACTCAAAAAATGTTAATTTATAGTTGTTCGTATACAATGTTGGATTTTTGAAACAATATATCTCTAGACCCATAATATGCACATATGTCTGCCAACACTCGAAATAAAGAGAATTTAACTTTCTATAAAGTAGTTTATGACAATTATCTTCGTAGGTGTAGTAGTTTTTAAAATATTCACATATGAATATAAATTTGGCAAATGAAAATTTGTCCGAACAACTAAATCAATTTATTTTAGCATATTTCATGAAAACTACTACTCCTACGAAAATAAAAGTCATAATCTTATTAAAAGTCTTTATAGCTCATTAAACCAGCTTTAATTTGAGTGCTAATAGACATCTGTACGTCGTATAGTTCCTGAGACATAGATTTCTCAAAATAAATTAACTAACTACTGATATTTCAGTACGTTGCATACAATATTTTTATTGTGTTGCTTTTTAAAAAGCTATTTCTCGAGAACTATTGAACGTAAAAAGCTCTTTTAGGATCCATATTTTAGCAAATTTACTCTCCTTTAAATGATGCTCTCTTAGATTTTCTATTGTTGTTGGTAATAGTAAAGGTATAGAGCTCCGAATAAAAAATTACTTATTTTTAACGTTTTGAAGCAGCCGCCATTTTTTATTCCCCCCTACCTATACTTGGCAGACTCATCAATTTAGACTAGTAATTATAACTAGTTTTCAATAAAGTAATCAAAACTTGGGGTGAAATAACTGCCTTTTTTATCCTCTCGGCCTCTTGTAATAACAGGAGCCGTCACTCGTACTGTCGGTAAGGTAATGCAAAAGTCGGTTAGCTTCACCGTTTTTAAATTTTTTTTCCCTTTTTTTTTATATATTACTTATTCTCTGTTGTAAAACACAAACTTCATAAGGAAATTTATAGTAAGTAGGTAATTAGCAATATTTCTTGGCAAATGACTTGTCGTTTGAGGATAAAATCTATAGGAGTAGCCAGCCATGTTTAGATCATGGCTCTAAAAAAAATTATATTATATTATTATCTAAATTCATGGTTATCAATAGAAACACGAGTAATTTCGGTGGTAAAGATATAGTTAGATAAGTTTAAGTATTT
>NW_027112597.1:662440-669904 GCF_000696795.3 Halyomorpha halys
TATAGGTATGTAAAATAAATATAAATATTCCATTATCTTTTAGAATCAAATATTCTTTCATAGGGTTGTCATAGAATGAATCATAGAAAAAACACTTTAAAAAAATTGTAAGTACGAAAAAAATGAAGAATAAAGCTGAATGTCTATAACGAAAACGGTGAAATATTTTTAGGAATATGTGTGATGATGGTGAACAGTTCATACAATTATAAAGAATTTTAACATCGTTACAAATAAATGTTCTTCCTTTCGGGGAGATAATATAGTGAAAGGAAGAACGGAAACGAGCAGACGATAAAAATGAGACAACGAAAGTTGACCGTGAAGCTGAACAGGAGATCTAATTATGTAATTGTTTATCTCTGCATTTGCAGAAATTAATAAACAATACTTTTGAATTCTTCCTTTCTTCAATGTTTTTAAAAATAAGAATTGTAACAAAAAAAAAAACTGTGGATAAATAAATTATTGTACGGAAAGCAATATTAATACGGCTGGGTGAGGACGATTACAATATCTGAACTGGAGAGGAAGGGGTCCCGATAAGAAGAGAAATATCGAATAACTAAAAAGGTCATCAATTCAAGGACTATGGGTAAAAGTTCCAGGGAAAGAGTAAGGAAGAAACATTCACAATGAAGCGCGGTTAGATAAGCCCGTTTGTAGTCCCGTCTACTTATTTGGATATTACTCGTGTACTTGTTCCTATCCGGCAAAAATGATATTCCAGGCCCGAATTTAGGTCCAAGTATAAGAGTTAGGTCTAAGTATTTCCCTAAGAAAAAAACAAAAAAAAAAAAAAACAAGTTTTCTTCTCAACGATTCTTTATGGTTGTCGATTATAACTCGAAAACTAAGCATTTTCATAAAATGGACTTTCTACAAGCTTAAAGCAGACCAACGAAATATAGACTATTACAGATTACATATAATGAATATACCAACGAACAATTCAAGCATGAACAAAGTACGAAATAAAAAAACAGCTCAACACACCATAATTACGATATACACTGTCTAGGACTTTGACAACGTTAATATTGAATATTTTGCTTTATTGTGGGGTAATGATAAATACAATACTGCTTAAAAAATAAAAAATAAATTTTATTTAATTAAATAAAATTATGCATAAGTTCTTTATTTAAAATAAGGATGGTAAAATAATAAAAATAAATGCATCCTTCATAAATTATATTATTTAAAAAATAAGCATCACAAAAGTTAGAAGATTAGTAGCTAATGGTACCTTATTGATTGTTTGTCTACCTCCATCAGTAATATATTTTTCATGGACAAATAGACATTTTTAAGTAAATGGGGTTTTAAGTTTTTGTTTTTTTCTCCTGTTAAAAAAAACTCCTCGCCTCGATTTCGATGTTTAGGGCGATTATTTATGCTTGTTGAACCACATTCTACAAAGGAATATTCATTGTCAGAATACTTTTTGACAAAGGAATGACTTGGATGATATTTTTGTATCGAAATCCCATTTCGTTAAATTTCCTCCTTATCTAAACCTCTCTATATATCTGTTGAGATAATTCTTAAAACTTCTTAAAATTAAAAATTCTTCTTAAAACACTTCATGCACTTCGACTTCGAATTTCCGGTATTATCCACACGTTTAGTTATAGATTTTTTCCTGCTTCTCTTCTTTTTTTTCCACGTCGATAATCCGTTTTAAATATTTTTCGTACTGAAGAAAAGGCGATTCCATATTTTCTTCTAGCTTTGCCGTAGCTTCTCCTCATTTAAAAAAAAACAGGTTTGAGAATGTGAACTTTGACTCATCTATAGAACAAGAAACTTATCAAAGGTTCTAAAATCAATTCAAATACAAAACTTGAATAAGATTAAGATCACACTGACCTTGTGGAAACAAAATTCTGCAAATATTTATTTGGTTTTATTTATAAAATAAAATAAAATAAAACTTTACAGAATTATGTTTTAAAATTCAAAAATCAGAGAATATTAAATAAAAGTTATGGAATAATGTGCTTTTTTTCTGAGCCAAAAATATATTGTCCTTTTTATCTTTCAAAATAAATTTTTAAAAGTTCCAATTTACATTGTATGGTGTTACCAATAGCACCGATATTTCACTTTCCATTCTTTTAAAACATCCATATATCCATCTATTTATTTGAATACTAGACTTTGCCCGCGATAATTAATAGAATTGTCAATGTAGTTTCACGCCAAAGTTACAGCCATATCATTATTATGATTTTGAAAATACTTTGCATCAAATCCCTCTTGGATCGATTTCGTCAATTTACTAACGATTTTATGTTTGGTACGAAATGGGAAAGCCAATGACACTTAATATGAAAGATTTGGGAAGAGCGGACTCTTGGGTTAAAAAAAAAAAAAGTTCGTAAACAAAAATCTGCGTTTTAGCTCAAAATAAGTGATATTTATGTATATTTTAGGCGAGTTTTTAATGAAATAAATTTAATTTGAGGACCTCCTTAGATCATCGTGCAAGCAAAACGTCATTTTAAATAAATAATTAAGGAAACATGGGTCATTATCTAAAAATGTGTAAAGCATACGTATGGTCCATTTTACGCTGTATTTTACCTCCAAATAGATTTATAAATAATAAATAAAAAAATTTAAAAAAAGGTAGTTTTTTCAGTCTCTCACCATGCCAAGCCTACTTTAGGTTAGGGACATTAAAAATACATTTTCGATCTACAATTGATTGTTTCGATTCACTAATTGATTTGGTCAGTAACTATATGATGATTTCATTATATTTATGATATCTATATTTTTTTCTCATAACTATTTTTAGTATTGATTTGGAAATATTTTCTATAAAGATAAAAACGCAAGACTGATTATTAATATATAAAATAAATAATAGATTTCTACAAGAATACATTTCAACATATTATTTTAACAGCTTCAATAATTTTTCATGTCAAGATTATATTCAATTAAAAACAGAATAATTAAGGATAGTTTTTGGCTAAAAGATGAATCAAAATGGATCGTAGGGTTGTGTTCCAACAGCCTGACAAGGTTGACCTGATTATTGGGTGACAATAGGGCAGGCAGAGGAGATAGGCGCCGCCATACTTGTTCCATTCACCTCACATCTTCACACCATGGAAAATAATCTCATAGAATCATCACAGTGTACTTACAGATAATTAAACAAAAACAAACACGTTTATGTCAGAACTTTATTAATAAACTATAATAAAATATTTTTAACAAGTACATTTTTTTTTGTGAATTCTGTTTTTCCTTTTCGAACTGGTTTTGAAACAGGTTTCAATCAGCGGAAAGCGTATTATGAAAAACTTAAAATCTTTTGAAGATGATTTTAATGGAGAAAAAGATAAAATAAATAAAGTGGGGAATAACGATAAAAAAAATATCTTAGTAGTACATTATAATTAATTGTTGAAAACATATTGCTATAAATAATATCGTACAAATTCGTAATTACGAAAAAATGTAGGTACATTTTTTTTTTCTTTTTTCGGCCAAGACTCCCATTGGAGTCCTATACTGAGATACATTTAAGCTTTTTTTTATTTTAACAATATTCTTAATTTTTGATACATTAGGGATACCCTACAATTATATTTATAATGAGACTTTAAATAAAAAAAATTTCTAAATAAAAATAAATATAGATTCAAATATAAAACTGGTTTATACCTCGATATATATAAGTATTAATACATTGGACCCAATTTTTAGGTCAATAATGCATTGCGTGGGTTATTTTTTTTATTTTCAAACCTCTTTATTTTTATATGTGGTAACAGAATACAAATATCTAATACAATACGTATGTATATATAAATTTACATATCTTCGTTTGCCGTATGGCGCGTGGGTTATGGGTTATTAATTGTCCTTAATATTTACTGTTACTATTTAACTCTTTGAGAAGAAAAAATTAAAAACATCAATACCTTAAAAATCAGGACAAAAATTTATTATTGGGACCCGAACTTTCACAAGCACACAAGGACATTTTTAATTGAGAAAAATCCTTCGAATATATATTAAGCCTAAAGAAGTGCATGTGGCCCAGATAGAAACGTCTCACTAGAAAATCAATAAATAGCAACCAGACCAGACATTCCTCGAATACTCAAACCACCCGACAGTTTGCTTTTGTCAGTTTTGTGTAGTAAAATGTCTTTCAGGGAGATTTAAACAGCGATAAAACGTAGTTGGTAGAAACGAAAGCTCGAATGTTTTTAAACCAAACGTATTCACATCACTTATAATTCTTAAAAAAAAAAAAATAATAAAATAAAGAAGTAATAGAAAATATTTTTCATGCCATCTTATCGACCTAAATAAAATATTATTACAGCATAAAATAAATAATATACCTACAAACAAAATTTATCTGATATTATAAATTCCAATAAAAAAATAAAATAAAATAATAAAACTAGAAATCGAGGAACTATACGGAAGCAGGGAGTTCGTGACCGTTGGCGTTGGGGGTATCGTATCGATTGAGACAGGGCGGCGGCGACTGAGTTACTGATTACGTCCCGGCTCCCAATCTTTCTCCATTCACAATCTTTTAAAGAGGAATACAATCTTAAATATTTAAATTAGAAATAATAAACAAAATATATTTATAATAATATCATTAAAGAAAACAGCGAATTTATGGATATTAGTATTGATATTTTATTATTTTTTAATAAATGTAACGACATAATCTGATCTTGAATGGAACTTGGGTTATTTTATTTATATTTAGTTTTAAAAAAATATATATAATGTTTTAAAGATTCATTATCCAAAACATACACCATTCCAGGGGCCATAAGCATGAAAAAGTATATATTAAAATTTATCAAAAAATATATATATGCATAGATTTAAACATTCTAATACATGAAAGCATTAAATATACAATCTAATGAAAATGGTGTTAGATTTAAGGAAAAGGCGCTTGCGCGGCCCCGACTCCCAACGATGGATTTTAAGCCTCCAGTCGGCCAAACAAAAACATTACTATTTATAACAAGTAATTATCTATTCTATTTATAATTGTAAAAAAATTATTATTATATTTTCTGTCATTCTGCTACCATTCACCACTATTTCTAACGGCTTTACCGTCTCCTTCAACTATTAACCAACCTAAACTTGCGGTGTAACTTCGGGAATCTTCAAGAGATTAAAGAAAACGGGATTTTCAAAAATAAACTACAAAAAGAAGATTATCATTGATGTACTCATTGTCAATTGGTAGTTTAGGATACCAAAAAGGTACTTTGAAAACACACCATATATTCAAAGCATTTTGTTAATTTCATCTATCAACAGATGATACATAAATCTAATCTAACTTCTAGGTTCATTCAAATGATTACTTCAGAAAAAATGTTTTGGAATTAGGGACAGAATGTAATGTACGAAACATAAGAAGTATACCTTTAAATACTTTGACAGGACAAGCAGTTTCTGAACTATTTTTTAAACACTAATATTGAAAATATGCATCATAATTTTTTTTTTAAGTTGAACTTAATTAATTGATTAAATGTTAATTTTTTTAATAATTAAAAAAAGTGAATTATCAAAGAAACAACTTATAAATAATTAGAGAAATAAAAATCAAGTGTAAAAATCACCTTTGAAATTGAGGTGGGTGTTGAAGGTCTGTAAGACCACTGAACCAATAACGGCTGAAAGCTTCCTTTTCAAACTTTCTATTAAAAGGATCCTGGGTCAACTTTATCTTCCCTTTCATGTAAGCCTGAATTTTCTCATGAAGAAATCTTTCTTAAGTAAAACCGTAGCCATAAAAAAAAGGTAATTGATGGTTTCGTTGTATTTGAATTTACAACGAATATTTTATGTAACTGATATGACAACGACTAACGGAATACATAAATCAAGATATTAGTAAACATACTTTTAAAAAAAAATCTTAATTTAAATCGATATTCTTTATTCAAGCGATTAAAATAAAATCAGAAATAAAAAAAAAATTAAAATCTGTACCGCAATAACCCATGAAGGATTAAGGGTGCAGTACTTTGTAAGGAAGTACTGTTGCTAGACCAACGGTTGTGCAAGGTGATTTAGTCAGAATCACGCTCCACTGCCAGATTTTTACCCAATTTATGAGGCAAGGTGGATCCCAAGAGGGCTCAAGAACCTACAGGGTTGACTCACGGCTACAGTGTAACAGAAAACAATTTTCTACCCACCCGGATTCGAACCTGGGCCCTCACAGTTAATAATATCGTGCCTTACCACAGTGTCACCGCGCTGCCTTAAAATACGAAAAAATAACACCTGTCCCTAGATCTAGTTTTTCCTACTTGCTATTTTTTTCAATTTCGACATTGCTTAGATCGCTCATTCTGTTCCAAAATGGAATGAGAAAATTTACATAACTATTATTTTTCCTACTGTTTTACGGACGTAAAACGTGGCCTCTTACACTAAGGGAAAAACAGCGCCTTAAGGTTTTTGAAAATTATTATTATTGAAAAGTATTACGTAAAATATTCGTACCGAAAAAGGATGAGTTAACCGGAGATTTTAAAAGGTAGAATGAGGGAACTGAACTCGGTAAATATGAATCAGGTTATAGCATTGCGACGGATAAAGATGTAGTTGTGGTAATTAGAATGAATGGATTCCTAAAATGTGAAAAACCCTTAACAGGCGTATAAACGTCCGAAAGGTGGATGATAGCGTTAAGAATGATCTAGAAGATTTGAGTTTGGATTGGGGTCAGTGGACAGATGTATATAGAGAACAGTTGGTGATATCGGCATCGAACCTTTGGATTCGCTAAGCCGTTATTAATATTTCCTCAAAACGTTGGTGCAATCAAAATAAAATAAAAAACAAAAAAAATGGTGAAAAAAATAACAGTGAGCTTCTAGGTACCGTTCTAAGTGTAACGTGCTTCGCACCGTAACATGATGCTTGTCATCTGAAGCCAATAATTTCTTATTCGCCGATGACTTGGTGTTCTTTTCAATTCCCCTCTAAAAAGCTATTAGTCTTCTCCCTTACAGTGGTTTTTTTTTTTTTTTTACGAATCTGGAACTACTCTTAACTCTGCATCTTTTTAGTGATATCGGAAATCATTATATTTGTTCTCTCTGGAAATACTCAGGTATTACCCATATAGCTTATTATGAAGTATTACACAAGCTTAAGTATTAGGATTTCTTCTAGCTATCACAAAAAAAAAAGTATAAAAGGTTTAGCAATATCGAAGGTTTGATAGAAAGTAATTGCTTGAATACATTCTTTGTAACCCCTGGCCAACGGCTCCTGGGCCAATATTGTAACCCCCGCCCTCAGTGGACCCAGCCCAACCCCTTATAATGCCATATGGCAAAGGAAGGCCACCATTATGTATATATATATATATAACTTATGCGTTGTTGGAGGAATAATATTAAAAAAAAGTAAGAAGTTGGGCAGAATAACGAT
>NW_027112597.1:670000-679009 GCF_000696795.3 Halyomorpha halys
AAGAAATATCAAGAAAACAGATATGGACGAATATATATAACTAATTAATTAATTACATCTTTGCCACATCAATTAATGTCACTTACCGTTATCGAGTTGAAATATACACACTTTTTCTTTTCACTCCCAATTTTATTTATGTATGTTTCTTAATATTGACTATTGCTATGAAGCTTAAATATTTTAGTAAGAATATGATGATATAAGGAATGTTCCCGAAAGGTCAGTCAATATGCACAGGAAGACATTCATTACCTTCCCTGTGCATTGCCTCATATATAAAAAAAATTATTATTACCCCATGGGAATTTTATAAAAGTTAACAACCCCCGCCTCGTCAGGCCAGATTCGAATCGGCGCCGCTGCAGTTCCGAAGTTGCTAAGACCGAGGCCGTAACTCCTTCCGTTATTAACAACCCGTTCGGTGATGATACCACTAACCTCTAGATCAATAAACTCCGTAAATACCTTACTTTAGGCCAGCCTTTAGTAAAAATCTTCCTACCTAAGTTTCGATATACCCTAAAGACTTTACCCAACGGTTACAAGCCCAACTGGAAAAATTGTATTTGTTAGTTACTTTCACTTTCTTTTTTTTTCTCTATTTCCATTATAAGTCAATTATTTATTTTGTTAAATCCATAAATGTTATTGTTTTTGTTATTAACTTTACTTTTATTAAAAATTATTTTTTTATTTTTATTTATAACATTGTATATATAGGGGGGGGGGTGTATCTTGTAATAGAGTATTACCCTCCCCCATAATCAATTGTTAAAAAAAAATTGTACCCCTCGCATTAATCTATATGCAAGGCCCACCAGGCCGATCTGGTATTATATCAATAAATAATAAATAATGAAATTTCTTTAAAAACAATTTTGATCCTTTTTCTCAACTTTATTCTTTTTAAACTTCCAACGTTTCGACCACTTAGGTCATTTTCAAGGATTCCTTTACTTTGTTTGTTGTCCAACTGTTTAAAGTTTGCAAATGAAAATAATAGTAAGAAAAGTGGTTAGTAAAAGTTTTAAATTTGGGAAGGAAATTTATAGAAGAATTTATGGGACAAAGGCAATTAGCCGGCATTTAAAGAATTTTAAAAGAAAAAATGAAAACAAAGTAAAGGAATCCTTGAAAATGACCTAAGTGGTCGAAACGTTGGAAGTTTAAAAAGAATAAAGTTGAGAAAAAGGATCAAAATTGTTTTTAAAGAAACTAAACCACTCTCAAACAAGTATATTAATAAAAAATAAATCGAATATTGAAATGTTAGTTACTAAAGTTCATAACTTTATTTGGTTATTTCAACTACCTCAACGTAATAATTCAATTAAATAAGCTTTGCAAAACCTGCGCAATCATGCATAATGGACTCACCTAAATTAATAGTGGACTCGTCTTTCGGGCCACATAATCTATGTATTCGGAAGATCCTGAAAATTCATTTTTCCTTCAAGCTAAGCTGATACGTTTCGCATTTCAGAAGGTTAGTATCTTCGTAAATTTGAAATCTTCAATTTTCTGAATATTAAATGCTAAAATCAATTTTGCTAGTGTAAAATAGCAAGCATTGTATACCTCATATAACCTAATCCCTCCACGTTTCCTTGTGAGATCAACACCATTTTTACCTTACGTTTAGTTTTTCCCGCATTAAATTCGAGACCCAAATAAAAGTATTTAATTCAATGGAATCTGCATCTTTAAGTAATAGCAACATATCATCATTAATAAGAAATATGGTAAGTCAATCATTTTAGAAGCTCCCCCCCTCACCTCACGCCATAATTATTTCTTGAGGAATATTCGGTCCCAGGCGCATAACTGTTCAGTACTCTAATATAATAACTTCTTTTTAAAAAATAACTAGCGAGAAAAAAAAAGAAAACAAATTAAGTAACTTAAAATAAAATGACAAAAATGCTTTAAGCAATATCCTGCTTTACGATTATTTTATGCGATCTTGGATTTCACATTTGAGTTTCTGCAAGTTAAACTATTAAATAACATTTTTAGTGCCTTTAAATTGTTAAATGTCTCGTTAGTAGTTAAAAACAATTGTCCTTATCAATCCGTATCAGTTTTAGTTAAATAGTTTGCTGTAATAAACAGCAACAGTAAATGTTTGTTTAGTCTACCAGAAGCAGTGGAATTTTATTCTCAATAATTTTCTTTTATTTCATAAATTTTATTCACCAACGACAATTTAAATTCATTTTAAAAAAAATCCATTCTTAGGCCTTGGAATACAAATAATTAATTATATATACTAGGTGCAGATTTCTTTTTGTTTATTTTGCCGGATGTAGTATGTATAATAAAGATAACATATCTTAAAATCGAATAGGAATATAACAAGATATTACTGACCATATAGATTAAGCATTTAGAATTGATAATTACCGATTTATTAGCAGTTACTGATTATGGATTGATATTGATAGTTACAGATTATTAAACAATAATGAGAAACATGAAAGAATAAGGAATTAATTTTAGAAAGGCAAGTAAACTTGAGTTCTCCCTAAAAAAAAATTACTTAATTAGGTGATAAATTAGTATAGTGTATAAAGTCTACTGAACCTATTCCCCAAAAATTCTTAAGATGATAAAAATAATAAAACAATTAAAGGTAATCTAAAAGGTAATTAATTTCATGTACACGATAAGCCGAGAAGGTTCGATTAGATCCAGAGAATTTAATCTACTCAAGATATCAAGTTACTCAACCAACATCCACCTAACTAAGCTGCTACAGGAGTTTTATAATGAATGACGTCATCTAACTGTGAGACATCCCCTCTATATTCATGACTGGCTGTAAATTTAAAAGGATCTTAATCCTCACGCTCAACCTTTACCGTACTCAAATTGTGTCGCTTAAAAATTCTAAACTTTTACGGTAATAATAAATAAATTTTTCGGCTTAGACGCATAAGGAATTAGTCATTTATTCATTGTTAAATTTCAATTTAACTGCACTTATTTAAGTTGCTTGAAAAATTGGAACTTCTTTTTTTATTTTATCTTTGACTTTATGTAAAATTTTGATACATTAAGAAGTAATAAAGAGTTCACTGGAAAAGAGAATAATTGAAGAAGGATCATACAAAGCAATGAAAAAGAAAAACAGCAGAGAATGAGATAATAAAAATTTATGCAGGTGAAACATCAGTTAACACCATATTTTTACAACGAATAAAACGCTGCATAAATACTATATATAAGATGGTCAGGGTTGCGGTCAATAGAGAAACAAAAATAGTTTACAACTATATACTTTATATTTATATTAGTTCATCTTTGTGGTAATGGAGGTAGGAGAAAATTATTTTATAGTCTATATGGTTGTTATCATAATGGAAGATAACCTTCAGGAAGGTAATTATTCTCCTAAAATCTATGACTAGTAACAAGTTTTTATTCATTAAATGACATTAATATTATTATATATTAGCAAGAATGACAATAAAGGAGAAAAATATATGTTATATATAGGTTTTTGTTATCAAGTAAATAGTTTATAAATAGTTCTTAGTATATATGATATATTAGGGTTGTTGTAAGTGCATGTTTATGGTTTTGTTGAATTTGGTTTTTTAGCAGCCTGAAGATGAGGGAACTCTCCCGAAACGTTGTTGTTGCTGATGATATGAAATAAATTATAGTATTTTAATAAGGAAGAATTGTTTCATTCACTAAATCCAGTTGAATTATTTTACGTATTTTTATAAAAAAAGTTTTACTCTTGCCATTGTTACTTATTTATTCTTATCATTGTATTTTTATTCTTATCTTTGTATTTTTATTCTTTTCATTGTATCTTATCTTTCTATTTTTATTCTTATCATTGTATCTTATCTTTGTATCTTTTTAACCGCCCTGCAAAGTGGGGCGAAACGTCGGAAAATAAATAGTTGTAAACTATTTTTGTTTCTCTTTTGACTGCAACCCTGACCATCTTCATATATATCAATTTTTACGGTCAACTATATATACATATATAAATACTATAGTATTAATATAGAAATATAAGCAACAAATCGTTCAAATATTATGTAAGTATACATTAAAAAAAAATATATATATAATTTTTAGTAGTAGAGAACACCACTCTTAACCTATGCTCTATTTCATGATAGATAACTAAACAAGAACAATAAAGGTAATCGGAAAGAAGCACCAGGTTAAAGTAAATAAGGAAGCAGAAAGAACACAGTCATAGACGAACAAGAAATTAGTGGCTTCAGACAAGTCATTGTTACGGGACGAAGCACGTTGTACTCAGAACGGTACCTGAGAGCAAAGTTATTTTTTTAAACCCTTTTTTCCGGATTTTATTTTAATAGCTCCTACGTCTGGAGGAAAGCAAAGACTTATTTAATTTAACGTTGGGATCCCAATACCACTAATCACTCAGTACATACATCCGTCCAAACATACCAGATCAGATTTGATACAAACCTCTCATCCATAGAGGATTGCTTCGATCTATCCTTCAGACGTTTACTCGTCAGGTCAGTGTTAACTAATATTTTAGGGATCCCCTCGTTACTAAGCCCTACAACCTTACACCCCCATCTTATTCGCAGCAATGCTATAACTTGAATTATATTTACCGGGTGCAGCCTTCTAAATACTCTTTTTATCTCATCATTTTATGTCTGAATATTTTACGTAATAATATATATATTTGTAGCTTTAAATGGGTTATTCCCTTATAGTAAAATTTAGCCATTCACTACTTTCGCTCACACATACCAGTACGTATTTTCCTGGTTACACTTACATTTATTAAAAGTACAAGAGCCCAAGAGGAGAAAAAAGGCAGTTATCCCCAATTTTTTATTACTTTAATGAAAACTATGTATAATAACTAGTCAAAATTGATGAGTCTGCCAAGTATAGGTAGGGAGAATAAAAAAATGGCGGATGTTTCAAAACAATAAAAAAAATTAATTTTTCATTCGGAACTCTATTATATCTTTAAAACTACCAACAACACAAGAAAACCTAAAAGAACGTCATCTAAGTAAGAGTAGATTTGCTAAAATATGAGACCTGGGTTATTTCCGTTAAATAGTTCTCGAGATATAGCTTTTTAAAAAGCAATATTTCATAAAAAATGTTGTACAGAATGTACTAAAAGATCAATAGTTAGTGAATTTATTTTAAGAAATCTATATCTCAAAAACCATTCGACGTTTAGATGTCTATTAGCACTCGAATTAAAGCTGGTTTAATGGGCTATAAAGTAGTTAAAGAAGTTAATCTTCGCAGGAGTAGTTGCTTACATGATATTTGATAAAATAAGTTGATTTATAGTTGTTCCGTCAAATTTTTATGTGCCAAATTTATATTTATATGCAAATATCTTAAAAACTAATACCCCTACGAAGATAAGTGTCATAAACTACTTTATAGTAAGTTAAATTTCCTTTATTTTGAGTGCTGGCAGACATATGTACGTCTCATGGTTCTAGACATATATTTTTTTCAAAAATCAGACACTTTATCCGAACAGCTAGAAATTAACGTTTTGTGAATTTATTTTGACAAATATCATAAAAACTACTACTCATTCAAAGATAAAGGTTATAAACTATGTTATGGTAAATTTAACTAGCTTTACTTTAATTGCTGACAAACATCTGTACGTGTTATGGTTTCTGAAATAATGTTTTTCATAAACAAACTTTTCATATTTCAGCAAATTTACTCTGCTTTAAATAATGCCCTCTTAGGTTTTCTAGCATTGTTTGTAATTTTAAAGATATAGAGCTCCGAATGAAAAATCAATTTTTTTTTTTAACGTTTTGAAACAGCCGCCATATTTTATTTCCCTTACCTATACTTGCCACTCATATATTTTGACTAGTAATTATACATAGTACACATTAAAGTTATCAAAAATTGAGATGAAATAACTACCTTTTTTTCTACCCGGCTCTTGTACTATAAATTGCCACGCCCGGTTCAGCAGAAAGTAGGAGCAATGTTGGGAGTTAGAGGTAGACTAAGTCTAGTAAAAACTTTCATCGAAGTTCATAAACTTTCGCTTAGTCATGAGAAACAACTTCTTTCTAGATGTGTCTTTATTTCGACGAAGAGTAGTCACGTAGAATAAAATTTCTAACGACAAATCACGGCATCGAAATATATGCGCTAAATTGATAACAACTGACAAGTATATATTTTTCCGAAAATGCAGTTTATACCAATGAAAATAAGTTGATAATTATATTTTTAAAAAAAGATATCTTGTCTACTTTACGAATGAATGTACATGACAAACAGGTTTTTTTTTTTGGTTTTTTTTGGAATACCTAAAACTATATTTACACTTTACTTTAACAAAGTATTTACTAAATTTGCTTTGCAATGCATATGCAAATTCACAACTAATGTGTGAGCGAAGGACACAAGTCTTCAAAAAGGATATTAAATCAAGTCCTTGACACAGGAGCCATTACGTACCTAACTGATAATCACTTTCTCCCCGCCAGTCACACATCCATTATCTCTCTTTGGCATTCTGCCCTCCAAGGCCGAAGTTGGGATTAGGAAAATTAACCGGAGAACAATTGAATTAATTATAAAATTGTAAACAAATAATTGATTCCGGAAATCAGTTTTGAAAAATTAAGAGAAATTATATTTTTAAATAATTTAAGTTACAATCAGGCTCGTTATAAGATATTTAGCAATGTACTTTAAGAACACTAATTTAAAAAATCAAAAATAAATTTTTAGAGAAATAAAATTAAATGAATTCTAGATAAACGTTTCTCTCCATCTATTCTAGAGCATAGATGAGGTACAATTACTTTTTTAAAAAAACTATCCAACATCCATTATTACTAATAATAATGAATGCAACAATGATTCCATTAAAATTACAAAAGAATTTTTTTAATCGATTTTAATTTTTTTTATCTTTACGATTCCACAATTAAATTTACGTAAGATATAGCAGATAAGACGCCGATAGATGATAACCTTACTAGAATTAATGTATAATGGAAATGAGGGTCATATAAGATTTTAAAAATAAACTAAAAAGAAAAACACTATTAGAATTATGACCATTATGAAATGCTATTTTTATAGCAACATGAGCAATCTTATCGAGTATCTCTTTGAGTTTAAGGATTAATGTTTCTAAATTAATAAATAACGATATCAGTTATAAACAATATTAACGGTTGTATATTTACAAATCGTAATTAAAAGTTGAGAAAGCGTTTTAAACGAAAAAAAATCGCAATTTTTCTGATAATTTTAAGGCTTAATGACAGTTGCTTTTTTTACAACTAATATTTTGAATATAATACAATTACAAATTACCATCACAAAAATAACAATAAAATTGAATAATCTTTTAGATATTAAATATACTAAGACCACGACGAAAATATAAAAAAAATATTGTCAAATAAAAAAAAAAATCACTCACTGCCGTCATTAAATTACTTTGATTTCGGATTAAGCAAAACAATTGTTTAGGAACAGTAATTGATTTCGAAATTAATAAATAGAAATTTGTTCTAAACAGTATTAAAAAATGTGATATCAACAATTTGGAATTAGAAATTCGGAAAGAGTCGGAGGGCATGAATACTTTTTTAAGGTTAACGACAAATTTTTCCCTTAAGTAATATTGGGGAATTATATACATATATTATAATATATTATTGTTACAAAAATTTCATTCTCAATAAAATTTAATAGTCTACAGATATAGGTACTTTTAACACTCCATAAAAAGTAAATAAGATATAAAATCAATAAAAAAAGGAGGTAAATCTGAGAATCACTGCGATTATAAAAAAAAATTGCAATTAGGTATAAATAAATCTTTCCCTTATATTTTAATAAAGAAAACCCTACCCAGCGTCAATGATTATTTCGGACATATTTCAGGGTCAAAACTAGAATAAAAAATATTTTTTACAAGAGATAGATAAATAAGAACAAGGTTAGATCATACAATAATTTATTCCTTTTCAAAAACCAACAATGACATCAGTAATAAATGATAACTGAAGATAGCAAAATTTTAATATATACATACGGCTGCTAATAAGAGATCTCTGCAGCTATTTCATGTGATTTTATAGTCTTCTTACCTGCAATAAAAAAAAAATAATAATAATAATTTTAAGTATTAACATATTAAAAGACATAATAAACAAAAATTTGAAGTCTATAACAGATGTATTAACATATAAAAATGAATGGAACCGAAAACGAACACCATCAGCAATTTTTTTTTTATCTGAATATATTATACACACTACACAGTCGGGGGGAAAAAATTGATATGTAGGACCATAAAGAAACAGGAACAGCTTTCCGAAGAGGGGTAAAGAAACAACATACCAAAAATGGTAACAGCTCCTGACCCGTTTTTCAACTCTCTCAGTCTCATAGATAGCTTCACCGATTGAAATATGAAATCAAGAAGCACGGGGATTTAAAAAAGCATTCCAATAATGAAACAAAATTGAAACAAAAAAAGAATGTTTTCATAATAAAAAAAAAAATAAAATGATTAATCTCTAAAAATGAAGACGGCAAGTACATTTTTTTGTTTGACAAATATTGTATTGTATACTGTAAATTGACAAGAATAAAAGAAATTAAAATCAATGATTTTTAAAACAATAAATAGTTATACAATCTAATCCGTAAACATCCTTAACAGCATCATTTCGAACACTTAAATATTAAAATTTAAATTTTCTGCGGTTAAAAAATATAGTTATGACATCAGTTACTATGTATGAACTTTCCTACTTTCAAATTCAAGAATCAACCTAAAATTAAAAAACCTATAAATATTATTGAAATACGGCAGAACCAGTGTTACGGGTAGATTTTAAATAACTAATGAGAAAATTTCTACTGTTCAAGACATCTGAAGCGAAAATATTCCCCAATACAATACAATAAAAATTAACGAGATGTAGATAGTTGACCGTAGATTAATGCTTGAAGAAGTTT